>NC_051846.1:33899953-33904773 GCF_002237135.1 Teleopsis dalmanni
TTAAAGACAACTTTCGTAATTGTTTTTCTATCGCGCAATGAATCGGTTTTAATCTTCTCAATCAAGTCGAAGTAGTGTCCACTTTGCGATTTCTTGTGTTTAAGGAATAGCCAGAAATCTTTCGATACTAAATACGATGTTTGTGAAACGAAACCATTTAGCTATATAGTTTGAAAGAACAAATGTAGAGTGAGATACTACATTACCGTGGTGCAAAAACCAAAATTTTAATTTTTTGATGTGTTATTTATCAGTTAATGCTGAGTTAATGTTAATTTGTTTTAAAGAGTTTTTACTGTACACTGGCAGTATTCAAAATATTGTTCTATACAAGTATGAATAATAACACCTAATATATGTGTGCATGTACATATTATATAAGTATCAACGGTATTTGTTATTGCTATAAAAATGTTTAATTTATCAAGGTCGACTGTAGCGCAACATGAAAACAAATCAAATACAAATATAAAATATTACGTTATGTAGCAAAATAGATTGCATGTTGTCGCATATAATTTATGAGGTTCCAAAACAAGCACACATAATTTTTTGAAACTCAGTGCAGTGACTAGTTCTCCTTGCAATTTTTAAGTAAAAACATTTCCTTATAAGTTTTTAATTTGATTTCAAATTTTTGATTGAAGGTGGCCGACACACCACAGGAAGTGCCGTTCTTAAGTATTTTACAGCATCTGCTGCGCATTGATCCCAAGGAGCCGGTCAGTGATGTTATTTGGGACACTGCAGAGAAATTGGTTCATCGTGCTACTTTACTTGAAAACCATGAAGACTCAGTACGTTTACTACGTACACCCAGTGTACAGAAATTTACATGTCCGCACTGCCGCAACGATGCAACAAGTCCAAGTCGCAAGGCATCAACATTACCGAACTCACCTAACAGCGTTTTGACAACATCGACATGTTCATCACAACATCTAAGCAGTCCACAAATGAATATACCCGTTCCGCCACCACAACCCTTAACCAACAACACTATAGTGCCACCACCACCACCACTACCATTGGCACCATCCGCGACTTCTGCACAATTAACTGCCGGTGTACCACCACCTCCCCCACCACCGTTATTAAACGGTAATGCACCACCGGCACCACCCCCTCCAACATCAAATTCGCTATTCAACACAACTTTACAAGCAGTACGACCAACAACACCCGAACCCGGCTATATTGATCAGACAACAGTTTTGCTACCGCAACAAGATACTCCTGCACCCAAAGCTAAAATGAAAACTATTAATTGGGGTAAAATTCCGCCTAGTAAAGTTATTGGAAAAGAAAATATTTGGACAATAGTTGCTACTAATCATCAAGATAGACCTATGACCGATATTGATTGGAACGAAATGGAAGGTCTCTTCTGCTTGCAATCAACAAGTGCACAAGGTTCACCTAAGTTGGGTCGTGATGGTAACGGTTGTGATACGCTGGATCGAAAATCGAAAAAAGAAAACACAGAAATAACATTGCTCGACGGAAAGAGAAGCCTTAATGTAAACATCTTTTTGAAACAGTTTAGAACGTAAGTAATATATGTTTTTAAGTTTACTTTGATTACTTATTATTTCCTTATATTAGTTCCAATGAAGATATTATACAACTAATACGTGATGGAGAACACGATGATATTGGTGCTGAAAAATTGCGCGGCTTATTAAAAATTTTACCAGAAGTTGACGAACTCGATATGTTGAAGTCTTTTAATGGAGATAAAAATCGACTGGGTAATGCTGAGAAATTTTTATTACAATTAGTGGAAGTACCAAAGTATGTAAACACATAATACAATATCATAATTAAAGAAATGTGATTACTAAGTAAATAATCTTTTTAGTTACAAATTACGCATAGAAAGTATGTTGCTTAAAGAAGAATTTGCTGCCAACGTCAGTTATTTGGATCCATGTATTAATGCTATGATCTACGCTGGTGATGGTAAGTTCTATAAAATTCTCTTGGAATTATTCCTCAAATACATTTGGTTCTTTATTATAGATCTTATTAACAACAAAATGCTACAGGATCTGCTTTATATGGTTGTTGTAGCTGGAAATTTTCTCAACTCAGGTGGTTACGCTGGCAACGCTGTTGGTGTTAAACTTGCTTCATTGCAAAAATTGACTGATATAAGAGCTAACAAGCCTGGAATGAATCTCATACATTTTGTAGCCTTACAGGCTGAAAAGCGAAATCCAGAATTGTTAAAGTTTACAACACAACTGAATACATTAGAAAATGCCACCAAGTATTTTTTCAAATAACTCAAAGTTAAACCATTTTTTTTATGCACCTCTCTTTTACTATATAGAACCACATCGGAGCAAATTAATAATGAAATCAATGCTTTAGACACGCGCATACGTAAAATCAAAAAACAAATTGAACAAACCGCAACTGATGAAGACATAAAGGCACAGATGCACGAGTTTCTACAGGTTTGTAAAACCCAACCATTAAATCTAATAGAAACTATTATTAATATCTTTAAATTACTGACAATTAAAATGCGCCGTCCTTCTTTATAAAACAATACGATAACCAGTACGATACGCCAATTATCAGAGTGCAAAACAAGCTGCATATATCTTTCAACTTACAACTTACAATGCCTTACCACCTCCTGATATGCTTCGCAACTACTATATAATCATATTGTCTAAGATGTCAATTTTAATTGCTTCATATGGATGGGATAACGATAGACTCTGATGATACTTAATTATTTATTCTATTATTGTAAATATACAATATATGGATTCTGATTTTTGATCATAGTTGGACTTAAATATCTAGATCAGTGAATTTAGTGGAGTGCATAAAACATATATATATATTTATATGTATACGAATAGCATACTGATAAAACTGAAGCAATTTAATTCTCTATTTTATTATTGTGATATATATTGACTCTCTCTATATATATAATTTTTATCGTTAGCAGAACTTCATCAATAGATTTTAAGGAGCGCAAACGTAATATAGTATAAAGACTTAAACTAGCTACAGTCGTACTTAATAACTTAATATGTGCCTACGAAACTGTATGTAAAAGATACCAAAATATAAATAAAAATGTGAATTATTTACAAACTGTAAATAAAGTCCATCTATCAGATTATCTCATTTATCTGACCTTTATGTGAAATTTTAGCTAATATTAGATATAAGAGAATTCTCAACAAGAGCATCATAAGTCCCAGTTAACTGGATAATATAATATAGGTAATTCTATATTAACATAATTAGTTGCGAGTATTGTTTGAAAATCGATTTTGTTGGTTTTTAATTATATATGTATACAGTGGCATATATTTCCTGTAGGTATATATATCAGAAAAAAATTTATGTAGCTTAAAAAAAGACACAATAGAAAATACATCAACATAGTTTTGCGAAAAAGATGGAAATTACCTTCATAGTTTTTATTATCTAATATTTTTAAATTTAAATAGTTTCTATAGTTTATCATTATACATTTTCAAAGGGTGCTGAACGAGAAGTCGAAGTACTACAAAATGGTATGAAGGAAGTGGAACGAATGCGTATTAAACTAGCCAATTTTTTCTGTGAAGATCCTTCCACATTCAGACTTGAGGAATGTTTCAGAATATTCCAGTCATTCTGTGAAAAATTCAAACAAGCAGTAAAGGATAACGAAAGGCGACAACAATTGGAAGAGCAAGCAATATTAAGGAGAAAACAACGAGAAGAACAGCTTGCTAGAAGAAATAGACAATGTAATTATTATATTTTCCTTACTGTTGACATAATAATTAACATTAAAAAATTTTTTTTATCATTCGTAATAGTCAACCAGTGTGGTACCCCCGTTTCTGATTCAGAGAATCAATTATTTTTAGATCCAGCATTTGATCCAAGAGCTAGTCCAGCACTATCACGACGTCGTATGGGCTCTTTTAATAGTGGAGCAGATAATAGTTTCTTACGTAATGAAACAAATGAAGGTATGTCTCCAGACATAACGCCTAACGGCAGTTTGCGCAGACGTCGCAGTCGTGTTTTAGCTGAAGAAGATGACCTAATGGAATTCTTAAGATCATCGTCTGGTCATGAACATAGTAGTAGAGAACGTAAAGCTTATGGTAGCTTAGGTGAGTAATATTTAATTTATACATTTAGTATAGATTTTTTTATATATATGCGTCTACACCATAAATTAAAATTAAAAATATCTGATATTATTATTACAATATTTAGGTGAATATGGTTTAAGCCAGAAACTAAATAAGATTCAAAGATTTCAAAACTCTTAACTTGACGTCATGTAAGATTTTATTTTTATATTTTTTTAAGTTTTTGGTGTAGAGTTTTAGATTTCACATAGGAATTAGTTTTTGTGTGTCTCAAGAATTGTTTTATCCACAAATTTTAATATTTGATGTACTTTTATTTTTTAATTTATAGATCGCTCTTGGGCTCGGCGAGCACGTTCCGGCAGTTCCAGTCGTAAACGCCCTGAATTATTAAATATTGATTTCGGAGCAGACAGAGAACGTGCTAACTCACCGGCACCAAATTTGATGCAAGATAAACAATCCCCTTCAACGAATTCAGCGGGTGGCTTAACACCGACATCTGGTAATCAAAGTACCAATGAGGATGTTAAACCAAGGTATATATATCTCTAATATATGTTAGCACAGAAATTATATTTTATATATAATTTAAAATTTAATAGAATATCGCGGGAATGGCGACAAAAAATAGAGACATGGTTACAATCTAACGAAAACGATGAAAAACAAAACGAGGAATATAAGCGCAAAAGA
>NC_051846.1:33904873-33913734 GCF_002237135.1 Teleopsis dalmanni
AATTTAAATTAAATTAAAAAAAACTAAATTTAACATTATAACCGTATTTTTATTTTTGGCGAAAACAACTATGAACTCAAGTATTTGTGTCTACGGCCCTCCAATCTCTACAGTGATATGTATTGACCCACGATCGCATCTGGTCTGGCCATCTAAATGATCACAGACGCCATTGAGTAAAAGTGCTTTAGACACTAACTCACGTTTGATTAAGCAAAAAAGAAGGATCAAGTTTAGCACAAGAGACCACCTGAGTAGCGGTACAAAGTAGTCCTCAATTAATAATAATAAATATAAATCATTGATGCAAATCCAACTCTGACTCTGTCGAAACAGATATGATGTTAATATTAGCACAAAGTATGGATTTTAAAAAGTAATTATAAAAATTGTATAAAACATTTGTTTTTGTAATATGAAAAGATCGACAGTATAGAATCCCTAAAACATATACTGAACTATTAAATAATGCAAAAATAAAATACTTAATCGATCAAAATTTATTTTGTCGTCTTTAAACTAGGCCTCATCGGGTGCAATAACACAGCTACATCGTCGCTCGATCTAATCCTACATAGCAAAGTGTCAGATGTCGAAGTGATAAATCCTGGTAACAGTTTGTCCTACAAGATATGCGGCTTACTTAAGCGCTATTGAATATGCTCGTTTTGATATCGCAAAAAATAGTTCACGACATATTAACTGAATTCATTAACTTTAAGTAAAGACAACGTTACTCAAAACTTAGAATCTTGTTTGTTACTTTAATCTTAAAGAAGAGTATAGAAGAGGCCCTATACTTCTAGCCAAAAATCTATATGAGTCCAGATTCTAAATTAACGAAATGTGCCACGCCAACTGTTTCAAGTCCCCTAGACTCACTAGTTACACATCCATCCAATCTAAACTTGCCACGAAAAGCATGATGAAAGCATGAATTTAAATAGGCTGCGCAAATCCACAGCAATAATCAGAGTAACAATGTCGAAATAGGGAAAATTAGTAATTACAAGCTGAAACAATTTTAGGAATCAGATAGAGTATTCGACGAACTTAAATGTCTATATACAACAGGAATGTGAAAGTTTTCAAGAACAAAAAAAAATTAATTAAATTAAGCAAAACCGCCGCATTCTAATTATTCATTGTGTGGATCACACAATATATAATGAAAAAAGTGCATGCATAGCAGAAATTAAGTATAACATATATAAACCCATCATTTTCAATACTTTTGAGTAGATTTATAATTAAAAAGTATGATTTGGAATTCAGTAAGCATTCCTATAAAAGCTTTAACAAAATCATAACTGTGTTTAATATGCAGAGGTATATTATTTTTATTACTATTCTTAATTGTTAATATAATAAAAAATGTTTCTTATCATTAAGGTTACTGAAATTATTATCAGTATATAATATACACATTAAATATACATATATTAATATAATATATGTAACTAATACATACCAAACCATTTAAGTTAATATTTAGTTAATATTAAAATAAATATTTCAAGCACTAAATGTGGAATGAAGAATGTAGAATGGTGTAGACTGACCGGCTAAAGAAAACATACTAACTAATTCATCGGAGCATTTGAGACGTTATAACTAATTATAAATGATTTGCAAGATAAAATTTAGATTTTAAATAGGAAATAAGATAAATATTTTTTTAGTAGTGTAAAAATAAATTTGAGTCACACTTTTTCCAAGGTGCAATTTGAACTTGAAAAATAGGAAAAACACAAAGAAATTTATTGATATCTCATTCATTTCTAGCAAGCCACTTCCAACCGGGCACTCAACAATGTTATCAAGATTTAGCACAGATTATAAAGAAACCAAATTCCACTTTATTATTGTTTCTGACACAAGTCTGTACGCAATCTTATCAAACTATGAAGCTTAGTTATCTATATCTAATACATAAAAATATATATAATATAAAAATATTTTGATATGAAATAAGCAGTGAAGGATTCGTTATATCAAAATTTTATATGTATTATACGTATATTATTATTCATATATAAGTACATATATCTTTATATTTGTCTTTTATATAAAAACCATTGATTTGTACAGGGGGACAATTATATCTTGATATGAATAAAGGTTTATTGAACTTTTTTAACTTCATAATTTTATCTCTTCAATTATTACGTTTTTATGATGTGAATTTTTTTTTTTGTTATTATCATAAAAGAAAATAGGAGCAAATTTGCATGCAACAAAGTAATGAGAAATTCTTCATTGTTACTGAGTCACGTACATAATGAACTTTGCCATTTTTTTAAGGTATGCGTACATATCTATCTATGCGTATCTACACACAAAAAAAAATTGCATATAATATAAAATCTACTGTATAGATTGAGATATGTTTAGAACGTGGCACGAAGGGCGCTGCATAAGTTTTAAACTATACAAGTACTTAAACTGAAGAAAGCTTGATAATAATATATGTTAATATGGGATGTATGTACTTAAAAAATATAAATAAATAATATTTAAAAAAACATAACTACTAAAAATAATACAATTATAAAAAAAAAAAAGAATTATAAAAGAAAATAAAATTATACAAAAAAATATAATTATAAAAACATATATAATTATACAAAAAAATTTATTTAGAAAAAAAATATATTTACAAAAAAAATAGAATTATAAAAAAAATTATATGTAAAAAAATTTAAGTTTAAAATAATAAAATTATAAAAAAGTAAAATTACAAAAATAATAAAATTATTGAAATAAAATAAAATGGAAAATAAAAAAAAAGTGATATAAAAAATTATGTATAAAAAACATAAATTATTGAAAAAACAAAATTATTAAAAAACACAATAAAATTGTAAAACACAATAAAATTATAAAAACAATAAAATTTAAAAAAACAATAAAACTTAAAAAAAAATAAAATTTAAAAAAAAGAATATTAAAAAAAATATAAAATTTAAATAAAAAAAAATTTTAAAAAAAATTTAAAAAAAAAAATAATATTAAAAAAAAAATTTAAAAAAAATTATAAAAATATTAAGTTTAAATTATAAAAAAAAAATTATAAAAAAAAAATTATAAAAAAAATAAAATTATAAAAAAAAAATTATAAATTATAAAAAACAGTTTTTCAAATCAAAATCTTTTCGAGACAAAAAAGAGAAGTATACTAACATAAATAATTGTGATATGATTATCCATAATGGAGGTTTCGGCACACAGTAAGAATCACTATACAAGACATATAAGACTTGATCTATGCTAATAAAGGAATTACTGTTAATTATAATTAAATACATAAAAAAAGTGTTAAATCCATAAAAAAAATACAAAGGATACAATGCAACTTAAAAGGTTTAATATGTACCTCAATTAGCGATTTTTCGCCGTTTTGCTACCACATTCCTCACAAGACCCCCTAAAATAGAAGAATATAGACTAAATCCATCCCGTCAAATTTAATTAATTTAATAAATCTTTCGTATTTACCGATGAACAGTCTGATAAACTTTTAAAGAAATATCTTCCTAAAAATTTATTTCTTCTGGACGGTTTCTTTTTCCTGCAGGTTTGTAGAACTTCTGCAGTGAGGATTATAAGGAATGAACAGTTTAATAAGTTACTCTCAGTGAATTTATTTGAAAAAACAATCTATAATACTTAGTATGAATAGCGACAAGGCAAAACAGCTAAAAAAAGAGAGTGGTTACCCTACTTTTACCTTACTACTTTCAACTTTCCCTACGGCCGAGTTGATCTCTGCGATTATTCCTAATAGAAATAACTCGTGCGTGTAATTTTTGTTAGTCGAGCAAAAAAGGAGTATTTGATAAATAAATAGGTGCAGTGTAGATCTGATAAAAATACATTATATACATTATCAACTATATAAGTGTACAAAACAATGTCACTATATAACTTTTCAAATATTACAAAAAAAAAAAATATAAATATAAAAATTAATTAAAAATAAAAAATTTGATAATATATTACCCAAATATCTTATTGTTTATAAATATTAAAAAAATATATAATTAAAATAAAATATGTAAGTATTTGTATTTTATACGAAGCTGCCCTCGTACTTGAGTAAATGTTACAGAATACGAATGAATACATATTGCACTTACGCGTAGTGAAGAAACGTATTGCGTACTTATTGAGTTATATTAATTTTAAAATGGAATTTATTACCTTTTTTCAATAAACCTACGTGCAGAAAAATTGAATAATATTGACATGAAGGTTGTGCATAAGTAAGTGTGTAGATAATAAATCAAATATGTACTTCGTATAAAATATAAAATATGACAAAGGAAACATGCATAAGCCAAAGGATATGACACAGCGACTCAGAAAGTGTAAAATATTTCAATGAAGGTGAAATATTTAATTTAAAAAGTATTTTTACTAAGGAAAGAATATAATTAAGAAATACTAAAAATTGACAACATATTTCTATTTAATATTATTAACATTCTTTTGAATTTTTTACCATGAAATAATCTAAGAACTTTGTTTAAACAGATTTTGAAAATGAGCTGACATTTTAATGTCATAATATTATCAGATTATTCTTTTCGCGTGGTTATTATCATACAAATTGTGTAATTTAATGTTAAAACACTTAAACATTATCACTCAAGATAAGTCATAAAAATAATTATAGTTAAATATTTTAAGAAAGCTTAAGTTAAATAACTTAGTCAACAACTTAAAGGTGCACGCTAAGTAATCAAGTACGAAATTGGTAGGCGGCAGACAGTAGACAATCTTATACACACACCGAAAGACATACAAAGGTTCGCTCTTTGCAAATAACTTTTAAAAGGTGTTTCTAACAGGCCATCAATTAGGCAAACAAAAAATGCAAAAAAATACAAAAAAATGGAAAAAAATGGTATCATTTAGAATTGATCTCTGAACTGTTAAAAGCACGCAAGAACAAGCACGCAGCCTATTTGGTACTAGACAAACAACCCAAAATTCAAAGCCCGAAATTCGAAGCGCGAATAAAAACCGTGTAAGAAACTAAGTAATAATTTTGCACTTTTGACCTTTCATACAGGGGCCAAAAATTTAAAACAACCCACCTTACCTTCGTACGTGTATTTTGACTGTTTTGAATGAATAAGAAATTAATTCAAGTGGAACCAAAGGAATTAAATGGGAAATTTGCTTGGGCCGTTAAAGGTTCACGGTAGGTAATAACAATGAAAAGTGTTACCCGTAGTTACAGTAAATAAAAAATAATCGTCTGCGAAATTTTAAGTCATAAAACGATTTTCACTAAAAAAAAAAAGAAAAAGCCAAAAGAAAATAAACTCAAATTATGTAGTTTGAAGTTCAAACTCACAAACTATGACGTCAATAGACAATTAGAAATTTTTTTAAAATAAAACCAATTTACAAAAATCAAAAAGAAACCTAAAAAATGTAATACTATCCTCTTAAAGCCAAAATATACTAATTAAATTAATTTTTTAATTTATAATGCATGTATGAATGATGATAGTTGCTGTACATTGACCAGTGATCTCAAATTTTGTCTAATATTGTATAACTATAAATAAGTTATTTGTGGCAGTGTCGTCAAATCTTCACCAATCTTAGAATGTTTATTAGTACATCATATAATTTAATTTTATTGATTACATATATTTAGTTCCAATTACATATGGATCATTCTTTTACAAACAAGACGGTTTTTATAACCTTACCACCTACCCTCCATCCCGCTAATAAAATAAAAAGATCACTGAAAAACCATATCACAGAAGAACTTTTTTAACATTTTTACCTAGGAGATACATTAAATTCCTAGTTCCCAATTCCTAGAAGATAATTCTTTAATAAAATAAGAAAAACCCATATCACAGAAAAACATTTTTAATATTTTTTCCTTGGGGATACATCCCAATCGAGTTTTGAGAATTTGTCTTTAAGACCAATTTTTAAATGATTATATCTTAAGCTTTATAAATGGTAGAATTAATATAGATCATTAATGGAACAATTTATAAATGCCTTAAACAATTTTAATACAATTATTGTACATTCGAATATTATTTTTGATTTCTGATTGTAAATTTTCTTAAAAATCGGTTTTTTCCAGATAGCATTAATCTAGAAGTATTTTTTAAAAAAATTAATTAATTGTGCACCACAAATTAAACAACTAATATACTCGGATTTCATTTCCCAACCGCTGTTATTACTCAAATCGTATTTACTGCTATGTATGATGTTTAAGACCAATCGGATAATGTTTACAGAGCGGTCATGGTCATTTAGCCAAAAATAAGGCCAACATTTTTTTGACCTAAGTAACTCTAATAACTGCATTATCCATTGCTTTTGCCATATAGGCTTTCAAAGAAGCGAAAACTCATTAAAATCGGTTAGCAATTAACTAAATTATTAACAATATAAGAAATAACACTCTTAGTTGAAATATGGGATCAGATTATACATGAAAATAGGGTCTGTTATGAGGGGTGATAGTTTTGATTTGGTTTAATTAATTAATTAATAATTAAGAACTATTGAACACTGTTTAAGTTACCTCTCATGCGGTCATATATCTTAAAAAAGCGATACAATAAATCATTGGAGAAGTTTATTTTTTTTCGTGAAACAGTTAATGTCTGTATGGTCTCAACACGTTTCAGAAATTGTTTTAAGAAATGTTTTTTTTATTGATTTGAATGCCTACTCAACGCTATTAATTTTAATTCAAGTTCTTGTACAGATAAGATAACAGCATGTTTCCACTGGCTTCGTTAGACCAGTTAACCTACTTGGGATTGCTTGAAATACTTTAATCTCAAGTAAGTTAACTGCTCTAACAATTGTAAGATTGCTCGAATTACTTTAATCTCAAGTAAGTTAAATGGACTAACGAAGCCAGTGGAAACGTATTATAAGCATGCTTAAAGCATCTATTGGAGAGAGTAATTCTTTCTTAAATGTTTGTAGTATGGCGTCATTTATATTGCACAAGTTGATAAAGTCTGTTTACATGCTTGTTATATTACAAATAAGTAAACACAATTACTGAAGTATAGTTTACCATATATAATAATTACTTTTCGCTCTACTGCAAAAAAACTTTTGATGGCTTTGTGGGTGTTTTTCTATGATACACTTATGAAGAACGAAAAGAATTTTTAGAATGAGATCATATGTATTAATGAAAGTAGTAAAAATATTTATCAAAGTTTATTTAAGTATTTATTTAACTATCATCATTATACTATTTATACTACTTTTATACTAGTATGTAATATTTTTAAACCTGAATTTTATAATATAGCTTAATGACGAAAATGTTATGGCATTATAAGCAATTTAAAACTAGCAAAGCAATAATTACAATAATTATTACACATATTTATAAGTATGGTATAATCTTTATATGACCTATATACTACTTCATAAGTTATCACTAATAAACTAATACAATATTAAATATATATTGTAATATTAAATATAATATTGTATTCGTAAGTTTCCATTATAGATTTCAATTAATTCGATTCGGAGAACACAATTTCTGAGTAACTTAATTAGTTATAATATTTCCTCTTTACTTTATAATTGCACATTTTATATTTAATCTATTAAAATAAATTCATTTCAATTTAATTTATAATGTATTTACAATAAAATAAGATAATTATAAGCTGAGTAAAAAAAAATGTGTAATGCGGAAATTTTTATTTTTCGCTTCCCGTTGTAATTCTTTATAAATCTGTGTAACTACTTTACACGTACGTTTGACGTATAAACAATTATTATATTATTAGTATTCACTTAATAATACAATATATATTAATCAAAATAAATAACTTTGCAAAAAAAAAAGCGTTTCAAGCGGGTAATACAAACTGCAGTAATAAAATTCAAGTGTTTTCAAGGCCAAAATTCATCGACAAATTTTTAGGACTCATACGTACATACATAGTAAGTTATGTCTGAGGTTTATAACGTGTTTAATACGTATTTTCCAAACTAAAACTGCATTTTGCACTTTATTTCATTATTTGATTTTTAAACTTTTTTTTACTTTACTAGTTGGAGATTTGCCAATAAAAATGCATTCGATTCATGCCATCAATTTTATTGTCTTATAAATGTATATAAATTCTTTGGCAAGTGATTTCCTAACCATAGTAAACAGTTTCCATAAAATTTTCGATATTTCTATTTGCGTTTTGGTATTATAAATTGAATATGATTTAGTTTTTAAAATATAAAATAACAAGACTTATTTTAAATTAAATAGAAAATATATAATGTTTGCACTAATGCTCAGGCAACGCATACTCATTTTGTTCAATGGTTTACGGAAAGCTTGATTGGCAAAGAGTAAATGACGTTGAATTGGCTATACTCTTCGTGATGCTCATAAAGCACTTAGATAGAAACCCTAGGGACGTGCCTGTCGTGTTGGAAGGACGTCTAGAACATGACAAAGGACAGTCGATGTAGAATTGCAAGAAGCAAATTATTTTTGGAATGACAACATCTGAGAAGCACGCTATAGTGTTCAATACAAAAGGATGATGAAGAGGATCGGAGAAGAGGATATAAGAAGAGGATGGGAGAAGAAGATGAGAAAAGATGATAAAAGAAGATGGGAGAAGCGGATGGGAGAAGAAGATGTTATAAGAAAATGGGAGGAGAGTATGGGAAAAGAGAATAAGAAAAGAGAATGCGAGAAGAAAACGAGAGAAGGAGATGGGAGATGAAGATGGGAGAAGAATTCAATGGATTTAAACTTACATATTAAATTTTAGACATCAAAGAGAAAACTATACTAAACTATAAAACCAAAAAGCAAAGACTTG
>NC_051846.1:33913834-33926821 GCF_002237135.1 Teleopsis dalmanni
TCGTGAAAATTCAGAGTGAATCACAACGTACGTATGGCTAAATCGCGCGGATAAAGCCACTGAGCTTAAACAGTGCAATCGCAAACGTTACAAGAACAACAACAACAACAACCAGAACAACTGGGAACACCTTACACTGCATAAGTGTCGATTTAGTGATACTAACCAAAAGGCAAAAACAAAAGTTCTTCTGTATTAATGCGGTACCGTGCTGAGCTTCACTTTTCTCCGTTGCTGCTGGTATATTGCTGCGGTATTTATTAAATAAATAGTTTCGCAATTAATGCAAAATAATGGTGCGTTTGTGTAAAAAATTGTTTATAATGATTTTTGTAAATTGAAAACAGTTTATGTTTCAAATATGTAAGGAAAATAAGTATGTTTTTCTGTAAAAATTAAAACAATTTGCTGTATCTGTTTTGCCGTGCCGAATCCAAAATAAAAACCAAAGGCGATCCGCCCCAATGAAATAAATTTCAGAAAGTCAAATTTTGCAGTTGTTATTGTCGACATTATTGGAAGTTTTGGAAGCGGTACTGCGGCGTAGTTTCTTTGCTTTTATTATTATTGTAAATTATTTCATTTTATTTTTTTTGTTTACTGTTTGCGCTGTTTTGTGCTGTTTTGTGCTGTTTGCCCCTTTTAATTCATTCATTGCTGCTACCGCCATCGTATATATCTCAGTCGCTGCTGCGATTCTCGTCCAGATTTTTTTTGAGTCTTAAGCGACCCGACCGCACAAAGACTGTAGCCCAAACAAACCGGCTTTTGTGAAATTTTGTTAAGTATTTTGCTTGTGTATAGGTTGGCGGTGGACTTGTCTGTGTATCTTTATTATGGTGGATATTTTGGGAGCTGCCAACACATAAAGCTTTCAATGCGGCCTCTTTTTAATTTTGACTCTTTTGGGACTAACTACGTTGATTTCGTGATATTTGCGTTGTCAGTTTATTTTTAAAATATATTTTTGATTTAGCTAAACGAAATGTATCTCAAGAAAAATGTGTATTTCTTTTGACAATTTATATTGTGAAAGTTTCCAAATAAAGTGCGGTCTTTAAAGTTTTTAGTGTGTAACATAAAAAAGATATTATCAACGTAGAAATGCGAAAACAAACGAGAAAACCAAACTATAAACTTCATATGTACCCACATAAAATCGTTTTCGTAATGCGGTGAGCCAAATATAAATTTATTAAATTTTCAAGATTGCTTATAAAAGTTTTATTAAAGCAATATTATTATCTTTAAATAATAGTATGAAAAATTACAGCAAATTTATATTAAACATGTGGCGTGTTTATGAACCCTCAGATATTGCGAAAAATTGCACTGGAGTTTGTCTCTGACGCCAAACACATTTAAGGACGGATTCTTGGCTTCCGATAATACAAACTACCACCTTTTTGCTCTTGTGGTGCATTCATTTATGTTAAAAGACACCCAAAAAATGTTTTGAAGGTTTTAATTTTGTTTCTTTGAATTGAAATCCGATTTCGTATAAAACCGAAATTCTTTTATAAAATGAAAAGTAGTTTTCGAGTTTTGTTCAATTATAGGACGTAGGTTGAGCCCTTGAAAAATGACCCTAAATACATAAAGAGAATGTGCGCATAATGTTTTGTATAAAATGCTGCGTATATAATGTGTTATGTACATCAAAGTATATACAAATACATGGTAAATGTATTTCGATATACACAAGTATCTTGTAGTACGTACTGTACTGATCGCTTGGCTTTTTATGGCATTTTCGTCTTACTATGTACTTCGTTTTATTTTGAAATATTTTATGCATATGCCCTGTCTTTAGTAAACTATTATGAACTGAGTTTTAATTTTGTATATTTTTAATTGTAAAACTACTTTTGCTTTATGAAGGGATGTATTATAAGTTCTCAATATCCAAATAGACGCTTATCGGGTAAAGTGGTTGCAGTTCTTCAATAATTCTTACCAATAATTTCAACGACATATTGTAGTAGAAATAAAAAAATCATGTCTCTTAACCACCACACACAATACTACATATTAAACTTAATTACTTGTATATTGCAGAGGGAATTCATTGAAAAGATGTGATTTATAATACGTAAACGTATTATCAGTACAGTTTGCCTAAAGTATTTTTTTACAAAAATTTTAATATACGTTTAGTATGTGAAATTGCATACAGATATAGGTATAACAATAGCTATTAAAGTCTGATAAAAAATTACTTATAAATTTTTATTAAAATTATATTTGATCATTTTTTATAATTTTACCAATTTTTTTTTATAATAATTTCATTATTATTTATCAAGTCGAAGACATGTCATAATTATTAAAAAAAATTAAATTTATTTAAGGATTTTTTTAAATAAATTATCTTACTTTGCAAATATTTTGAATTTTCGTTTTTTTGCCATTGTTAAATTGTAGTTGTGTTCTGGGTGAACTTCTTAGACGTAGTATTGGAATTTCAGGATGACAAGGTTCTATTTCTATAAGCAAGAAAAACGATCTGAGTGTTTACACATCTAGATTATATAACGATTTTTTATTAGTTTTATCACATTACAGTTATAAATTTAAAATTTGATTGTTTATAAATAAAATAATTAACAGAGATGATCGTTCTCAAAGATGTAACAGCAGTTCAAAACAAATAATATTTTTTGACCAATTGTAAATAATACTCAATGTTTTATGAAAACGTTTTTTCAATTACGGAGATTATGCCTTGCATCTAACACTGTGATGCAATGTCTCAGAAAAGTCCATCCAAAAAAAATTGCGGCTTTGGTGGTCGCAATTTTGTACTTTTCAAAACTGCATTAAAAAAACTTTTTTTTTTGATACCAAACATTGAATTGATAAGCATTTGACGACTCCGTACTAGAGACCCTAAACGTTCTAATCGCTCATAATCGGCAGATGTTTTCAAAAACAAACAAAATCTATAAAATAGTTTTGAAAGACTATAAAGTGATGTTGTATTAATCGCTTTACACCCTACACATATTAAAATGTAGTATGTTGATAATTTTACATCAAAATATAAGAATTGTTGCTTTCGAAGTGAGTATTGCGATTGCTCACTTTGCGATTGTAAATTATTGCTAAGGACATGTGCGAGTTAGGCTAAGTTGTGTTCTAAATTAGGGAAATTCTAAGTTGTGCCGATAAGGTAGTGATATGTCGATACGTGTTGATAAATAACTAAATGTGTGCAGTGCAAAAAATCCCAAAAAATCTCCCATCTGGTTTAGTATCAACTTAGCCTAACTCGCACACGTCCTTAACTCGCTTCCACGCCCATCTTACTCTCAAAATTTGGTTCGCAGCGACTACTAGCATTTTGTAGACATCAAAAAGATGTTTAAAAAAAAATTTCCCACAGTTTTTTAAAAAAAACTTTTTTTCTTTTAGTGGGATCGAAGTCTTATTAGATGATGGGCTTTATATATTAATATACTTTTTGGTTTTGTTTGAAATTTGAGTATTTTTAAAGCATATTAACATCTAGAATTATTAGTAATATGTAAATTATTATATTATTATTATATTACATGTTCTATACTATTTCATTTTAAGCAACTGGAATAGTTATATAGTTATTCATAAGGTTTTGAATATCATTAGTTTAAATTAATTATTAGTTTAACTAAATATAAGATCACAAGGTATTTGTTATAATGCAATAGCATGTAACTCATGTTTTAGGCTACTGATAATGTGAAGCATTACAGTTCTGGCAGATTTCTTGCGGTATGCTATAGGGACTAAGCAGTAGACATTCAGTATGCATATTACCGCTAGAATTTCGGTCATTAAAGAGATAATAATTTTATAAGGAAATATTAGCTTTTGACCCAGTTTTTACCTATATATCCAGATTAATACTGGATGGTCACGAAGAATGTAACTAGAAATATTATCAGTGATTATGTGACTTAAATTTTTTTTTTACTTAGTTCTAACATCCATTTCACACGAAAAACATTCAAATTTTGTTGAATATTTTTTATATATAGTTTTATATGAATTTTTTATGCGAAATTTATATTAGTTTAGGCTTTAATGTCAATTCTAATAAATTCTTTAATGATTGGTATCAATGTCTTTTCATTAAATTTATAGTTATAGTCATTAAATTCTATAGTTAGGTGAAGTGAAGAGACTTAATTCGTAACTGATATGAATTTAATTGAATAGAGCAATAATAGTAACGATGATGATGATGTCTTTTTTTTTTGTAGAATACAATTATGGGTTTAACAAATTGAAAACATTTCTTATCTCATTATGTATTTGTTTTTGATATAAGGTAAAGGTTTCATTTAACAATCTATAAATTTTATAACATTTTGTAAAATTGTATAAGATTATACAATTTTGGAATTTGTTTATCGATATGTTTTTTTATAATGGTTTTTATATATTTTTTTTTTCGACTATAGGTCTGAATTTTTCTTAAATAATTCAACATATTATATTTTTTATTATATTCTATATTTCATGATCCAACATAAATTAACAAAAAAGGACATATAGTCAAATTAAAAAATATATAAAAACCATTAATGTACAAGATTTTAAAACAATATATATATATATATATATATATATAACTTTTTAAAACAATATATAACATTTTTATAATTATTTAATATATATGTTCTTTTTCTTATTTCTTTGCAGTTATTGTATAATTTTAATTTGGTTTCACGTTTAGTGTTTAATCCGCAAATTGTAAATAATTAAACGAAAAATGAAAAATTTGTAATATTTAATTCCCTAATTCAATGTTAGTCTAAGGAAAAAAAAATGTAATTATAACTAAAACAAATATAATTGTTTTTTCTGTTATAATTAATTCAATTTAAAATGTTTAACTTTAATAAAATAAATATTAAAGAAATGTTAATAAATTAAAACATATGTATTTATTTACATAGTAAATACATAAGAAAAAAAAAAATTACGAATGACGCATGAAATAATTGCCGTAGACTCTAGACAAAATAATCAAAATGAAACACCATTAAAAAAAACGACTAAATTATTAAAAATAAATCCCACAAACTGTTATAATACGAGAAGAAATACAGGCAATAGCAACAGTAGAAAATTTTGCATTATCAATTTGAAACAAAAAAGTAACTAATTAAAATAAATCGTCTTAAACTCCAAAACAAAAACAAAAAAAAAACAAAAAAAATAAAAATAAAAAAAAAAAATTAAACTTGCAATAAAATTGCAAAGAATTTTTGCATATTAATTGCTTCTGTGAATACAAATGAAAACGTCGCATTCAAACGCGTCCAATTTCGACTATTCCAGTCGCCCTGTTTACGAGGGTGAACAACGCGCGCAACAACTACAGCAACAACAACATCAACTGCAACATTACGAAGAACAAAATCAGTATCATCATAATCAACAACAACAGCAACAGCAGCAACATCAGCAAAGAAGCCATCAACGAATTGTTGCTGAGCACGATAATCGACAGCAACATACATCGGCAATTATATATCATAAGCCTGATACTACTGCTGTTTATTTAAAACAAACATCGTCTAGCATTTCTTCTGAAGCAGCAGTGACAGCAGCAATTAATGAACAGCAGCAACAACAACAACAATCGCACCAGCAGTTTGTTAATAACTCATTAATTGCAACTGCTGATAACAAAAGTGATACAAAAGTGCATGGTGGTGTCATTTATATTGAGGACAGTAATAACGATCATCATCATCATCAACAGCAGCATCAACAACAACAACAGCAACAGCAGCAACAGCATCAACAACAACAACATCAACAAGATATCGATAATAATAATTGCTATACAAAACAACAACAACCGTCGCATCAAGATTCTCATATAAATATTAATGAAACAAGTGTAGTTGTTTCGAATACAACAAAAGATACTTCTGCTATACGTTACACAATTACTAAATATCAGCCGCAACAACAACAACAGGCGCAGCAACAACCATCACAGCAACAACAACAGCAGCAATTGCAGAAATCTTCAAGTAAACGTAAAAGAGAAAAAGGTGAGTTATCAATATTTTTTAATATACTTATATAGGTAGTGACCCCACAAAAAAAAACAAATATTTTATTATATATTGGTTTAATGATGCGATAGATAGATAATAGATAGATAGATAATGTCAATTATAGAAATGAGTATTATAGTTACTGATCAATGACATAACTTCTTACTGATATTTTCTATTTTTTTCTTCTTATTTGGCTTGGCACTACAGTCCAGTGTGAACTTTGGCCTCCCTTATTTTTTTTGTTTATTTATTGAATTAAAAAGAAAGATAAATAATATATTTTAATATAAAATTTATGATTTGTTAAAAATATGAAATAACTGACTTTTCTGAAATGTATTTTCAAATCAAATTAATTAGAAAGAAATAATATAAAATTAATCAAAAATAATAAAAATAAATAATATAAAATAAAAATATTATAAACTAAAAATAATATAAAATTAATATAATATAAAATTAACTTAATATAAAATAAAAATAATATGAGATGAAAATAATATACGAAAAATAATATAAAACAAAAAAACAATAAAAATATAAAATAACTCAGAATATAAAAAAAGATGTAACAAAAAAAAATTAATATAAAAAATATGTAAAAAATAAAATTAAAAAAAAAACAAATATAAAAAGAAAATAAATATAATATAAAAGGAATATAAGAATAATATAAAAATAATATGAAAGTAAAATAAAATGACATTTATGACATGACATTATTTTATTATAAATATTTTATTATATATTTAATATTAATTACTAATTATAATTATTATTATTAATTATAATTATTATTATTAATTATAATTATTATTATTAATTATAATTATTATTATTAATTATAATTATTATATAATATAATATTATTATTAATTAATAATTAATTATAATTATAATTAATATTATAAATATAATTATTATATAATAAAATTATTATTAATTAAATATATATTATATTAATATTATAATCATATATTATTAATTATAATTATTATTATTAATTATAAATATTAATAATTATATAATTATTAATTTATTAATATACATTATGATGAATATTAATAATTAATATTAATATTACAATTATAATATTAAGTATTATTATATTATAATATATTATAAAATGACTATAAAATAAAAATAAAACAAAAAAAAAATCAAATAAAATAAATGTAATAAATAAATATTTATAGAAGATATAAAATAAAAATTAAAACAAAAAAAAAAATAATATGCGAAAGTAATATATAAATATAATATGGAAAAATAATTATTTTAAAAAAATAATATAAATTTGTTAGAAAATAAAAAAAACGACAAAATAAAATCTTAGAAATATAGAATAAAATAAAATAAACAAAACAAACGAGAAAAATAGTATTTTATATTGCAATATCCAGGCTTTGTGGAAGTTTTGCGTAAGAAAAAATTAAATGTATTAAACCAATAATAACAAAATACCAAAAACAATAATATATTACCAAATTCAATAATAAAATACTAATAAAGATATCTTTACGAAACAATTTAAATCAAATTTTAAATTAAATCAGAGTTTTAAAAATAGAACAAAAAGGTTAGTTTCACTTCACCGATGCTTAAATATTTTTTGCAATAAAATTTTTACAAATCCAGAGGGTTTTTTTTAATAAAATATAGTGTAAATTTTTTAGATAGAGTGTAAAGCCTTGCTAGACATTGCTAATTTATTCGATTATAAGTCCTTCAACAAAAAAAAAACTTCTACAAGCTGAAGATTTTGATACTTACAGCATATACACCCAACTCTTTTTTTACACGGTAGATACGTTCCTCAGAAATCCGTGTAAAAAAAAAACCGTGTAAAAAAAATGCCAAGTGTCAAACAAGACAGTAATTTAGAGACCGTACTAGATTAAAAATTTTTTACAAATAATTTTTTTTTTTCAACCGTGTAACTTCAAATCCGTGTAAAAAAGAGTTGGATGTAGTTACTTAACCGATCAGTACGTAATATTGGCTAATACTTTCTTAGTCGCATTACTTGTTCCCTACTTGAATCTTTGATTTTGTAGAGCAAATTTGAACATATTTAAACAAAGTCAGTGTATTTATCAAATATCCACATTTTTTATATAAATTTTTAACTTTTACTACATAATATATATAATAATTATAGATTATAGCTATTCTAATAAATGTTCATTGTTCGATAATGAAAAATCTTATTCAAAAACTGTACCAATCACATACACTTAAAAATGAGTGTTTTTTTGAAAATTGTGAGAAAACAAATTTAAAGCTCCATGATTTCCACACCTGCTTCAGTACAAAAATATATTAGATATCAAATTGAAGTATATTTTATAATGAGCGTTTTTTCATTATTCAGTATCTGGGCCGTATATCTCGATAAATACTTCACTGGACGTTTCCACAGGAAGTACTCTGTATAGAAGATAGATATGTGTTATATAATAAAATAATCCACATTTATTTCTAAAATATTGTGAATAAACTTATGACAGGTGTTTTATATACGTAATAAACTTTTATAAGTACATGTATGTACACATATGTATATATAAAATTATAGAATTTTTTATAACCAAACCTAATCAAAGGCAAACATTATTGGAGAATTTCTAATGCGTAGAAGTCTTAGCATAACAAACATAATTCTTCATAATCTACGCTCTTCTCTCTAGTCTGACCTGTACTTTGCTATTGTAAATATGGGAATAAACAACTTACTCTGGTTTTATTTATACTATATTTTTTGTGAATCCCATAAATGTTTATATATCTGTATGTATAAGTATGTATTTTGTAAAAATTACTTTTTTTTAAACAAAAATTAACATTTATTTTTTTTTTTTGTTTTTGTATATTGCATATTTAATTTATTTTTATTTTGCGCTTTCTTCCATTCCACATAAATAAATTTTGTTGTTGGTGCTTTCTTTTTTTTTTTTGCTATTTTATTTGAATGTTAATTATATTGTTGTTTATGCCCATATACCGCTTACTACCATACCATATACATTATAGGTAGACTCGTGCATGTGTGAATATAATTCCCGGTTTTTGTTATTTACACTTTTTACTTTATTATTTGAATGGGGACCAATAGGGTAGAAGCAAAAGTATAATTCAGAATTCGTAACCATTAAAGGAAATGCTTCTTTTTTCCCTCACAATTTTTAAAGTAGATAGTAGATAGACTTGCTTGAGTGTATATGAATGTGCTTCCATAAAAATATTTTGAAGAGCTGAGCTATACATAAATATTATTTTTTGTGTTTTTTTTTTTTTTGTATTTGCAAAATATTTAAAATAATCATGATATTCTCTGGCGACATTATCACCGTGATAAGAAAGCACACATAAATAATTATATACACTGTAAAAAACTGAAAATAAAGAATAATAAACAATTATTAATTTATTTTATGGGCTCTGTGGTTTATTTGTACTCAAAAGATTATAGCTGTAGTCTGCTGATATTTATACAATTATTGCGTTTATTTTATTTTATATAGAAATTAATAATATAATTATGTTTTCGGAAAGTAGTAGAAAGCAGCAGCAGCGACTGGAATTGATAGGGAATGTGACCACAACCGCGACGGCGCATTCTCAGTCACTGCTACTGCTATCAATATTTTTATTCCATTTTTATATTTTTGCCATATTTGTTTGCGTTCGTTTGTTTTGATATTTTGTATGGTTTTTTTTTATTTTTTTTATATAAATTTTTTTTATTTTTATATATATATTTTTTTTATTTTTTTATATTTTTTTTATATTTTGTTTATTATCTTTTTTTAGTTTTAACCATTTTTTGTGTACTTTTTTATTTGACTGTGGAAAAGTATTGACGATGGCTTGTTGGCTTGTCTGCCCCGCTCTCTTAGGTCTATGGATAACTTTTTTTCGTCAATTAGTTTGCATGTGCTTTGTTGCTCTCCTTAACTTTGACTGCCAACCTCACCTAAATTATTTTGTTTATTGCGCCTTATAAATTTTGTTGTTTGTATTTACTTAGACACGTTTTCAAAATAATAATTTATACATAATGTACTTGTGCTATATACATTGTTGCTATGTTTTTATTTTCATACTATACGTAGTTAAATTCCACTTAGCTTCATTATTATAGTAGATATACAGTAATAAATTTTTATTTTTAGTTTTGTTTTCATTTTAAAGTAAACCCAATTAAGCTATTTGAAATGGAAAATTTTGCGTTGTTATTTATTATTATAATTTTTATTTTTGTAAAATCAAAAACAGTATCCTTGTATTAAGTACTGATAATTTGTAATATTGATAAAAAATGTTTGCCGGTTTTATTGAAAAACTAATAATTGATTTACTTACATATAAATGATTGACTTTTTGTATTTTTCGGGTGAATATATTCCAAAACTACCAAATTTTGGCTAGATATGACATATATTTCCCTAACCTTGCTACTGTTAAACCAAATGGTATAGCCTAAACAAGATCTCTTGGTGCACTCTATCTAAGATGGACTAAATTACCTCACATATTAAAGTAATTGTTGGTAATATGTTTTACATAATAAAAAAAAACAGTTCAAAAAAGTATTTAAATCAATTACTAGAAATGTTTTTATTACTTTCTTCTCGATTTACATTTTCATACAAAAAGTTATCTTGCCAATAAACAGTAAGCTAATGAATTACAATTTTTATTAATTCACTTATAATTGATGACTTACCAGTTTGTTCTATTTGCTTAAATGAATTTTGTGCATGCAAACAGACAGCTATATTCATAAGACAACATCATTGCTGTTGCAAATTTACTGTTTTTTTTTGGACATAGTTTCAGCATTTGCATTGTGGCTTGTTATTCTCTCTTAACTCAAATTACTCAGGTTAAAAAGAATATTAACATCTGTATACATTGTGACCGAAAAGTTTTCGGAGGTTCTCATTTAAAATTCGCGCGCTGTATATTTTTCGATATTTTAAGTTTATGTAGTTTGGCAGCACTTTCCTTAATTACTATGCCAAAAATGAGCGCGATCTGTCAGACAGTTCGTTTACGGCAGCTGTTGAAACCAGTTCACCTCAGTAGTGCGTTGCGAAAAAAACAATGGAAAAAAATATTGAACAAAGAGTTTGCATCAAATTTTGTGTTTCGAACGAAATTTCGTGTGCAGAATCGTTGCGAATGCTACAAAAGGCTTATGGGGAATCAGTTTTATCGAAAACTCAAGTTTATGAGTGGTACAAAGCCTTTCAGGACGGTCGTACGACCGTCGAAGACATGCCGCGTTCTGGACGACCTTCGACCTCTACCACCGACGAAAACATTGAAAAGGCAAAGGAAATCGTGTTCCAAAATCCTCATGTGAGTGTTAGAGAGATAGCACGAGAGCTAGGCATCGGTCGTGAGAGCTATCCGACTTTGGCGGCCAATTGTGGAAGGATAATTCATGGATTTTTCATGACGATAATGCTCCCTCGCACCGAGCCAACATTATCAACGATTTTAAGGCCAAACATTCAATAAATACCATCGAACAGCCACCGTATTCACCTGATCTTGCACCGTGTGACTTTTTCCTGTTTCCCAAACTCAAATTACCACTCAGAGGAACGCGTTTTGAATCCATAGAAGACGTAAAACAGAATTCGCAGAGGGAACTCAAAGCCATACCGGAAAGCGCCTATAAAAAATGTTTTGATGATTGGAAGAAACGTTGGCATTTGTGTATCGCTTCTAATGGAGCATATTTTGAAGGAGATAAAATAAATATTGATGAAGATTAAGAATTTTGCGTTTTATTTAAAATTTCCGGAAACTTTTCGGTCACAATGTATATATTTTTAATCTTATAATTAAATTGAACAAATACGTCTATTTAAAAGAGCTGATTTAAAAGAAGAAATTTTAGTGCTTTCAATATAAAACAATAAATATTATTCTGCTTATATATTGTAAAGAATAAATAATTTTTTTTCTTTTTTATGCAGCTGTTCTATATAAAAAATATTTGTAATATGAAAAATTATAGTTTTCTTCTGAAAGTCTTTTGCACAAATGCGAGGCGGTTTTTAGTATGCTTATAATTAT
This sequence comes from Teleopsis dalmanni, assembly GCF_002237135.1. Taxonomy (NCBI): domain Eukaryota; kingdom Metazoa; phylum Arthropoda; class Insecta; order Diptera; family Diopsidae; genus Teleopsis; species Teleopsis dalmanni. Next base: position 33,925,990 of record NC_051846.1, read on the forward strand.
GAATATTTATAATGATGAAATACATTATATATCAACAATTGTTAAGCATTTCATAATTATGAAAATGTTGTTTTAAACACAACCCCAAGCTAACAAAGAGTAAGAGTGTCCAGATGCACTTATTCGAAAAAGCCTCAACATGAACATGAACATATGTATATATCTTTTATTTCAAATGAAATTAAAAATAGAAGAAAATACTATATAAAGTTTAAATTAATATTTTATAAGAAGCTTTTTGTTGTGTAATTAAAAAATATTATTTGTCGATGTCTTGCGAAAAGAAAAACTGAATTATATTCTCCATATGGCATATCAAGATATACAATTCCTTATATAAGCATATTAATTATTAATTATGGTAATTATAACGATAATTCAATAGAAATATTAGTGGTTTGTATATTAATATAACTCAAATATATGTTTGAATTTGAAACCCTATTTTGAGTTCTATAAAATTCTACGAGTTTTTTTTTAATACTTTAAAGTCGATGTAGGTTAGTATATTTATTTTTTATTAATTAGCACTTTCAACAGTATTCATATTCATAAAAAAATTGTTTTATTAAAATATTTATTATTTTTTCAATCTATTCTCAAGCATCTTATTTTAATAAAAATATATATAATGTGATTTAGTTAAGAACTAGCATTTACATATTATACTATTTTTTAACAGAAAATTTTATTCTAATTTTGCTGTTTTTTGAAATCACTGTTTTCAAAAAATCACTTATATACGTGATACTTTGCCAGAACTGTGTTCGATTAAATGCTCACATTTTCTTCTTTTGAATTGCTTTAGATATTGACTAAGCGCAATCTTGTC
>NC_051846.1:33926921-33985674 GCF_002237135.1 Teleopsis dalmanni
GTTTTATTTAATGGTTATATCGTAATAATACTGTATTTAATTTTTAAATTTTAATAATATTACATTTAATTATTATATATTATTTTTATAATATATACCATCATATCATTTGCATATTTTTATTTCAAATAGTTTGTAAATCATATTGTTATTAAAAGCCATAAAATTTTAAAGTGTATTAACGTGTATAATATATATGGATTTCTTTTATAGTGATCTTTAATTTTAATTTTAAATGAATTTAAAATAAAAAGTAGGTAAACATTTAATTTAGGTCGTGTGCGAGTTACGCTAAGTTGCGTTCTAAATGAGGGAAATTCTAAGTTGTGCCGATAATGTAGTGATATGCCGATACGTGTTGATAAATGGCTAAATGTGTGCAGTGCAAAAAATCCTAAAAAATCTCCCATTTGGTTTAGCATCAACTTAGCCTAACTCGCACACGTCCTAAAATTAATTTTAATTTAGGTCGTGTGCGAGTTAGGCTAAGTTGCGTTCTAAATGAGGGAAATTCTAAGTTGTGCCGATAATGTAGTGATATGCCGATACGTGTTGATAAATGGCTAAATGTGTGCAGTGCAAAAAATCCCAAAAAATCTCCGATTTAGTTTAGCATCAACTTAGCCTAACTCACACACGACCTAAATTCCGTATAATTCACTACTACTTTATAACGTAAACTTTTAAATTATATATTTTCATGTCATAACATCACTTTATCGTAAAAAATCAGTTAGACCGATATATGTTTCATCTGTATCTTATAAATTTGCAAGATATATTTTTGAAAATTGATAGCAAAATATACATATTATTTAGTTACTTAATAGCTTTAGTTTTAAATCTTATTTTTTCAATTTTAGTTTTTATTTTAAATGCTAATTTTTTTATTTAATTTCACTTTGTTTTATATATTTTAATTTTGTATCTTGCTAGATGGATGTTAATTTTTCCGGTGAAGATCCAAGTGACTATAATTTCTGGGGAGAAGTAAGTTTGTTTATATACAAAATTATTTTATTTAAATTTTAATTTATGCAAACCTAACAAAATAATATTGTTTTTAATTACTTTTTATTTTTATAATCTCTATTCAGTTTTCGATTAAATCCACAGTTGTCTGAAATTACCATATTCAAAATGTTAACTCGACTGATATTAAAATAAAATCACAAAAGGTCGCATATTCAAATTGTCAACCTTATCTATGCGAACGTAGCACTCTTAAAATTACACCAAAAAAAAAAGAAAGAAACGAATTGTTTTCTGAATAAAATAATATTCAAATATTTTTAATCTGTGGCATATGTAAAACTTTTAACACATATTATTAATATTTTGATAACGATTCTATGCAAAAATGTCACCTGTCAAATGTAGAAAAATCTAGTAAAACATTTTTTTGTGGCCATACCTGACTTATAAATGCCGTATGTGATTTAATAATATGCATCAACAAAATATATATTTATATGTTTATATAGTTTTTATATAATATATATATGTATATATATATATATATATATGTTATTCTGAGTTCAATATTATATTTATGTTTGTATTTCATGAATGTGTTCACATAAAAGTGTGAGTTTAATGTGTTTTAAATAGGTTTTGAAACTTGTGCGAACTAAATGCCATATAAAATAGCATAATCTCACTGATATGTACAAATGTTATTAGATTAAACAAAAACATATAATATATATAAAATGTCAATATCTACGAATTGGGAAAAAAATCCAAATAATACTGGAATAACATTGTTCAGTATATGAGCTGTTGTGAGTAAAAGTGTAAAAAATATATTATTAACAAAATGTGGTTTAATAACTGTTTTAAAAAAAAAAAAGATATATATGAAATATATATAAACATATAAACAATTATTTATATCATACGTTTATTTTTAACTTTTTACTCCAGAAAATACTGTAAATAAAAATATTATCAATTTTTAATGTATGGTATATTAATAAATAATCAAATTTCATATATGCGTGTATATAGTATCAAAGTGTTAGAAAATTTAGTTGATGAGATATATTTTAAATACTTTTAAGTTTTAGTATCAAACTCAGTTTTCACTTTATAAAAAAAAAATACATAAAACTTTTATTTTCATGATTTCCTTTACGAAATAACAATCCCACCACGAGAGATATTAGGGCAGGTTAAGAGTCCATTGTGATACCGTTGGAAAAATTTTCCCACGCCAACTGAATTTCAAGTCTGATTTCCAAAACTTAAATCCTCCCTTATCTGTTATATTAACTAGGTCAAGATCTCCAAACCAGTTAATCATCTGACTTAACAAATACACAATTATTTCATTTATGACTTTATCCTGACAACTTCTTTAAAGGTCTTTACTGGGTGTAACGTAGTTGCATGTCAGTAAATTCATACTAATTTTTCTTTAACTTGGAAGAAAATCTGTTCTTTTGTAATATTTTAGACCAAAGTTTCCTTCATTTATAATTTGTTCGTACTATTCTCCAGTCACTTTCTGCTTTTGTAATTGTTATTTGGCTAACACGACTCTTATAGCAACAAACAAGAAAACCTATTGCGGATATGATAGTTTTATATATTGACTAGGCATCTTATATATATATGACTAGGTATCTTATTTACCCGAACTGAGGGAACGTTGCCATACAATGTCATTTTACAATCTGCTATCTTTGAAGTCTCATAATTTACTGTAACTCCATTGTAACACAACATTATTATAATCTGGTATTCGGAAGTTGGAAGACCAATTTAGAATATCCCTAAATACACCACTGTATTACTTTTATCAAAGTTGAAAGCTGCCTGTATACATATAGACTGGTTTGTCACTATTCGACAGTACCGAGTTTAATAATTAACTATTAGAAATGAAAGTTTTGTATCTGTTATCTCAAGTTATAATTTAGATGGTGCAATTGATAATTGTTGGTATGTATGTAAGCCGCTGCAGAATTACGGTGTAGTGTTAATCTGTATGTTTCTATATTTTGATGGAGTTAATTCTGAGCGCAGAAATTTGCAATAATCTGAGTAGCAAATATTTTAATCGGAGGACAGTTAAGATTTATATAAGGAATCTCTGACTGTGTTGCTTTTAAACCCTGCTTAAGAATAAATATTATTGTCTTGTGTTTGGGCTAGAGAACGCGTATAGAAATCTTGAAAAGTTAATCTGATTTTTGTCGGTTGTTTCGATAATATAAAATTGTCAAATTTAGTGGAATTTAATAAAAACAATTCTTTTCGTTGATTACGAAACTTTTTCGTATGTATTTCTAGATGGATCACCTTCTCTTTATTATGGCAATTTCTATACAGTTTGCTTGCACTATTCGCCTCTTTTGAAATCGGCAAATTATACTAACTTTTGTTATTTCTTGCTTTTCTCGTTATTAAACCTTTTGGTATACCAGCTAAAGCTGAACAGACCTAATATATCTGTTCAAGAAATTAAAGAAGCTTTGTCTGTAGTCTTAAGCACAGATATAGTAAGTGATTGATGAGCTCAATAAATCTTCATCACGCTTCACAGTCCACTTAACAAAATATGCTACCATTGGAGCATAGAAGTACAAACTGGTACAAACCATTAAGTGCACGATCTGAAGGTTTACTGAAACTTGACTTTTCTTTTTAGTTTTTTTTACTCGAGGCTATAAGGTTCTGGTTACTTCATATTTACGCGATTGTTATTTTTCACAATTATGATGAGCTCTGTTTAGCAGTACTAAACAGTTTACATATCAGAGTCTGATTTCAATAAATCAGCCTTTTGTGCATTAATTATTGAACCTATTTTGGCCAAATCTTCTACTGTCATGTTCCCTTAACTATCCCTGCATCCAGGAAATAAAAACCTTCTGGTTTTCGATCAAAAAATTATGATTATGGTTAGATAGTACGTTTGTTGCAGTGGCAGTCTATCAGATAACTCTTCATGTACCTCAATGTGCATTTTTTTCGCCATTTTTGTACCACATTCCTTGCAAGATACTCTAAGATAGAAGAATACAGACTAAATACATTCCATCGAATTAGATAATATAATAGTTCTTTCATCTTTTCGGATGAACAATCCGATAAGTTTTGAAAGAAATACCTTCTAAAAAAACTGTTTCTTCTGGATGACAAAGATGAAGTGTTTAATAATTTTTTTTTTCCTCCACGTTTCCACAAATTCGGCAATGATTTTTTTACAAATCTTTTTGAGTACTTTTAATCTTTAAAAAGTATTAATACATATAACTAAAACAGCTAAAATTATATCTCGTTAAACTTTATATTAATAAACTATTTGTGCTCAAGTATCTTGGCAATTAAATTCTCAGTTGAATTTTATGCTAGGCAATACATTTAAATTTAAAAAGAAGGGACTTAAAAAGTATCATCCAAAGTTTCGACTATAAATGCTCTTTATTGCTTAAGGTTAGTTTTGCATTCTAGTTAGCTTTTTGTAGGGATAATCTCTTTTTTATTTTAAAAGTTTCCTCATCCTTATATATTTGTATAAAATTATAATAGAAAAACATTTAGATATAATCCTTGCATAATTATATATAATTTATACCACACCAAATCAAAATTATTTTTTGAAGTTTTTATCCCTTTTCATGTGCACAACCAACATTTCTAATTCATTTTAACACCTACCTCAGGATCAAATTAAGCCTGCAGTGTCTGAAAGAAAATAAGAAAATATAGGAATATATAGAGAAATATAGAAAAATAATCAAAAAACCGTAAAGCAGCAGAAAATAGCAGAGCAGAAAATGGATTTTCAAATATTATACATGCAAGCCCATAAGGGATAAAGCAAACTTGTCACAACACAAATTTATGCGCATTTCGTAAGAGGTGACCCGCAAGAGCCATTCCGTATTTCCCCACAGGATATTCGAGTGTTTTGCACAATTTGTGGTAAATATTGAAATAGAAATGGAAGAGAACAAAGCAAAAAACACAAAACACTAAAAGATAAAAAGACGAAAATAGTTTGAAAAACTAAAAATAAAACTGCATATTTTCCCAATTTTATTACAATTGGAAACTGGCTTGCGATAGCAAACTACAAACGAGAACTTATTGAAACAGTGTAGCGTGTTAACATATGCTGGTCAGGTTGTTCATTGAAGTGCTTATAACAACCGATTGCAATGCATATGTGTCCCAGGATCTCATTGAGTTGGTATTTAGTTCAAACTTATAAGAGAAAAGTACTTATAAAAAGTACTTATAGATCTAAAACAAAGTGTGTATGTACCGGACTAAGTCAATGTTCGTTGTCGAAATAAAAGTACATTCAACACATGTCAATTGTCAGATACAAGTGCACAACGACACGCAAATATTATACTTAAACTAAAAACAAAATATAATCGAAAGTATCTTTTTTTATGTTTCGTATCCTCTGTTTGATTATTATTATTTTGTTAAACTTTCTCTTTGTGTTGTTTGTTTATGTCACAAAAACAACTTAACGACACTTTCACTTTTATTCCTCTTGAGTTTTTTCTCAGGATTTCTTTATATCTACGACAGATACACGCACTTATGTTACTTATGACATTCTCTCAACAACTTCATTTAATAAAAAGTAACTTTCATAAAAATCCTTTGTGTTTTGCACTGTTGTTTGGTAGGAAAATATGAAAAAAGTATTAAGGAAAATCACTGACAAGTGTGTTTGATTTTATGCTGTAGTTTGCTTAGTCAGCTATTTTTTTGACACATATTTAATAACATTTTTTGCTTTTATCTTTCAAAATATAGGTATATACCAGCAATTTTTTTATTATTTTCAATAAAGAAACAAACATTTTCATAAGATTTGCAATTGTGCTTCTTTAATAACTACTAAAGTATATTAAAAGTATATTAAAAGTTTCACTTAGAACCTTCGAGTACTTCTCAAACAACTTCAATTTTTCTTTGTACAAACTCAAAAGTTATCCCATAATACTAACATAGATTTATATAGAAAAATTTTCGTATATAAACAAATAAAATCACAGCCGATAAATTGATTTTTTATTTCTTATATACTTGAGCACCTTTCCTTTGTGCAAATGTCAATAGCAAATCCTTTTCACAGTTGACATCCTATTTAGTATTTTCTATTTCATTGCATAGAGTTTTCTCAGAATTTTTCCCTACCATTTACAAAACTATTCAGAAGAAAAGTTTTCCTTTCAAAGTGAAATTCTAATATTTTTCATACTTGTGCGTATATAGCACAAGTATAGAGTATATATAGAGCTGTCCAAACATTTCATATTGCGAGAATACCTGTGGCGTATACGTAACATTCACTCAATTGAATTTATTTTACTGTATTTTTTATTTCAATATGTTATTGCTATTGTTACTCAAACGTTATAAAATATCATGTTTTTGCTAAAATAACTTATATTAAATAGTTAGAAAAATATTGAATGTTTAGTTAAATTTAATATATAATAATTTAAATATAATATATAATGTGCAAACATAAAAGTCAAGTACGGCTTTGGGTCAGTTGGTTAAGGTGCGCTGACTCTGAGCTTCATATTAGCAAGGTACGCGTTCGACTCCTGGTATTTGCAGTCTCAAAATACTATTTACGAATAATTAAATACAAGAATTATTTCTAAGAACACTGATAATGGGTATTTGGAAATATTCACAACAACTGTATGGTCAACCAAAAATTCAATTAATTAAAATAATATAAAATAAATATTTGTTGTTGTAGTTTACTTCCCGGAAAAATTTATTTTATTTATGTAATAATTTTGAATATTTAAAACCAAAAGGATTTTCTGTTTTGAATTCTACGCCTGGATATATTAAAATTTATAGTTCTAAATGTGCTATATTAATAAAAAAAAAATCTAGATACATTAAATCGCCACTTTCAATGTAGATTTTTGTATTGATATGTTAGGTGATCAATATCATCAACTGACAAATATTAAACTAAATATAATATGCCTTGAAAAGTTATGTTTGATATATGTCACTGAAATAGGTCTGCTAAATCAGAAACACAAATTAGTTAACCCATTATGTGTATATTACTGATCGCTGGTACTAATGCTAATGATCACATCCGTGAAATGTTGATTTAGTTGGCTTTGAAAAAGTCCTTATTTAGATATATATTATATTTAGATATTTACTAATTTGCTGTTGTGGCGTATATGTTGAATAGATATATTAAGAATTAAACTAAGTAGCTATTTCAATGTTCAGTAGTTCCATTCAATACTTTTCGGCATAATTCATATTTCCTGTTTCATATTTCAGCTATTTGAAGCAACTTTTTTATTAAACTATTTGTCGATGTAGCTTTCTGTATGAGCTGATTATGTTCGGTAACTCAAAGTAAAATGATTCGACACTTTTCAAATTTTCTTAGTACACCGATTTGGTAACGAATTTTATACACCGTTAAACCGACCGTCATTGAAATGGTGTGCACGACTCTTCAACATATTAATATGTAGAATTCGCATTAAGACAAAGTCTCTTCGGAGTTACTTATTCCCCCGCAATTATAACTGAGCTTCACACAACGAATGAAAAAAATTTAAAATAACAGGACTAAAATCCTTTGCCATAGCTAACTAAGGTGTGCCCGGAATATCGAAATCACACCCAATATTTCTTAATCCTTGAAGCTACAAATACGATTAACTTTTGCGTAATGTTATTTTTTTAATTATAATACTCTTTAATTCATTGAATCAAAGTTTGGTTTTATCTTGTAAGGAGAGTAAAATGAGATATATACAATATTTGGACTTACAATATATTAACAAATCGTAGTGCTTATCTAGTGCTACCTAGCGCTAATCATATTTACTTTTTATTATTATTTTCATGTTGTATTTATAATGTATTCATTATTATTATTATTATGTATTATACTTTATTATACTGTGTAAAGACACCGCTCTTAGTAAGAGCATAGGGCAGAGACGAAGTTTTTCTATGATTGTCTGTCAAGAACCTTCTGCCGGATTTCGTTTCATGAGCCAAATTGTCGATGTTCAGCGAGGATAGAGTGCAGCCAGATATATAGCGTTTATTATATTTTAATGCATTTTCATTGGTGTTATTTAAATATTTTACTTTCGCGTGTTCTTTTTTTTGTATTTATTTAAGCTAAGTTGAGCATTAACATCATGCATAACTAAAGTAAATGTAATAAATCAATTGAATCTTTTATATATTTCGACGAATTGGTTTACTCCTTTTATGCCCATTTTGTCCTCAATGATCTGAAATTCATCGATATACAATAAATGCAATTGTGAGAATTTATTGTGGTAAATAATAATAAACAAATACGATATTTTAGTGCAATTGAATTAGTTATTTGCAGTTGATATCTGTTCAGAATTATATATAAATTTTTTATTGAGTTTTAATTTTTTTGACAATTTCAATAAATGTTGTGGAAAGCCGTAAGCCCAACTCCAAATTTATGTTTTGACAATTTGCAACAAACCATTTAACTCTCACAATTCTGTGAGCAGAAAATTCAAAAATATTTATTACAAAATTTCACTTTCCCTTTGTTGCAACAATAAATAAAGAAATTTTGTAATATACGAAATTTATTATATTCCATGCAATTTCATTTAAATCCTGTTTGCGAAATACAAACACAAAACACGCAAATATAAACAGAATTTTGCATCTAAGTTGGCTTTTTTCTAATTTTATTTGCTGTCGATAAGTTGCGAAATAAAATTTTATTAAAAATATTGCATTGCTCCAGTTGCTCGCATGCAAGGACTCGAACAACAACAAATGCATAACAGGACTAAATAATAGACGAACGAACGGACGGACGGAAAGACAGACAGATAGACAGACAGACAGCCGGATAGACCAAGTACTTGGTGCACTGGGTGCAGTTGGTACTGTTGGTACTATTGGGAAGTGAAGAGTGCAATAAAATCACTCTACAATATGGCGGCTGACACTTAAGGTTTTCATGGTGTTTACTTTACTGTACAAAAAGTGAGTTAAGCACTAAGATGAAGCACAGCTGTTGGCTTATATTGTGGCACTGGATCAAGGACTTTGAGTCGTTGTGAACTAACACAAAATTGCCTTGGTGTGTGCGTGTTAGAGTCGGTACTTGTGCAACAGTGGCAGTTGTGGCAATTTGTGTGTTTATAGTAGCTATTGTATCCACCGCACTGTTAAGGTTTTCTTCACTCTTTTGCAGGCAGTTTTCCACTTTTTCCACTTTTTCCACTTTTTCCACTTTTTACCCTTCTTTACATTTTTTTAGGTTTTTACAATTCTCTGGCAACATTTTTCGATCCGTTTCATTAATATTTAGATTTTATTCAGTTTTTGTTTACTTTTCTCATAGGCTATTGACCTGAATAATAAACTGAACTTGCAAAAACGGTGCATATAGAATGTAAATATTAATATCTAAGGGAAATTATTTAAAATACACTACCAGCATCGACATTGAAAGGGTGTACTAATTAAATTTATAGTGTGGTTTCTGTGGCACTATTCAAACCTGAACTGTAAATTTAATATACAATAGAGGTTAATTTTATATTAGTTTAAAGGATTTGTTAGTTTTTTGTTTTTCAACACTTTCGATATCTGAACATTTATCTTTTGCGATAGGCGGAAAAAATCTCAAGCCACAAGGTAATATTTTAATTTACTAAAACCAACTTTTGTTAAAAAATCACAGACTAGTGATGTTGATAATATTTATTAAAGTAAACTAAGAAATGTACATGGAATGATGGTAAGAGCAAAACTACTCTATGGCACCACAATAAGCCCAATTTTTTCTTTTCTCAACAGTTTTAAAGAATCACAAACCTCTATGGAGAAAAACAGCTTACTAAAATCTAACTGAATTTTTCTGTAGCCAACCATACCATTAATATATAGAGAATGATGAAGATTGGAGATACTTATGCTGGCATCACAATGGCAATTACCATCAATTCATTACAAATGAACTAAGGATTGAATAGTTAGGTGCATATAGAACTAATGTTCAAAATCTCATACGAGTAATTAAGAACAAATGGAAAATATTGGTACTCTTCATGTAAATATAGCGAAATTTTCTATTCCGACAGCAAGATGAATGTGTAAAGAATGACGAAGTTTGGGGAAACTCCTTATGGTGCCACAAGGCTCCTAACTTACCTTAACATACTAATGAACTAAGGATCGAATAGTTAGGTGCATAGATTTAATAACTGAAATTTCGTATGAATAATTAAAGACAAACAGCAAATATTCGTAGTCTTTATGTAAATATAGCGGAATTATTGTAGGAAATTATTGTATATATATATATATAGCAGGATGAACATTGAGAGAATGATCAAGATTGGAGAAATTTTTATGACATCACAACGTCGTCACTTGTAACTCTAATTTACATGACAAAAGACAATACTTTTTATAATAGTTAAAAAGCATCACTAGCCTTCATATGAGGCTTCACAACTTACTAAAACAACTGTGAAAAAATTTTAGCAATTGGTCCAAGTAGCACTAACAACTTAAGTTTTATTCGAAAAATTAAAGCAACAGGATTATCCATTGGATTTCAAGCTTAGCAGCAGAAATTTTTTTAAGTCCAATAGCAATATGAATATTTAGAGAATGACAGATATTGGGAACCTCTTCATAACGTATCCATTCAGAGCCTATGTAGTAAGTCTACTATACATTATATTATCACTGACATTTATTTACATTGTGGTTTAGTGTTTAAGATAAAATTTGTGGATATCGATATTTACCATTTGTCTTCTTGGTCACAATTTTTTTCTTGAGTAATAATCACTGCACTTAGCTTAATAAGCAGAAACTATAAGAGAAGCTTTTCAAGATGATGCCCTAAATTGTTGTTAATAAATAATAACAATGAATTGCTCATTTAATTATTAAATACAAACAAAAGTTATTATATTTTCACTGTTACACTAACAATTTAGCATAACAACGAAAAATAATATTTTCTTAAATATTACTAGAAATATTTAAGTTTCATCGCTAAAACTGAACTACTAATATTATTACAAAAAAAAATTTAATTTATATTTATTTTTAATTTATTCATATTTACATTAAGTCACTGTCAAAAGTTTAAATAAACATTCGCTTCTATTATAGTTCGTACACTCGCCAAATTTCTGAAATTAAAAATTTTAGTGTTCGGTCAGGAATAATAATTAGGAAAATAAATGATATTATTAAAATAATTAAATTGCTCATTACTTAGTACATGGAACTGAAATAAAAAATATTATTTAGATAAAAACCCATCATTCTCATAATGAATAATAATATTTTCTTTAATTTACAGGCGACGGATTCGTACGATGCCAGTGGATTGCCGCCTCCAACGCCTCCACAATACGCGCATGAAAGACGTGAGTATAAAAATACAACAGAGCTTTATTTATGTTTATTTAAGGCCAAAAAAAAAAAAAAACAAAAAATAATAAACTTTAATTTGAAAAAAAGGGAAGTAATTAAAAGTAGAGAAGAAAAATTAAGAACTTGTCATAATTTTCGCTCTAATCTGTTTATTACCTTCAAACAAAAAGTAATTATTTTATAAGAGCATTTTATCTGAAATAATATTTATTCATATTTTTATAATTTTTTGATTTTTTTATTTATAATATAATAGTTAGAAGAAATGTAGATACTTAAAAAATTGTAGATATGAAGTGTATTTTGTTACTCCACATCTTAAATATGTCCAAAGTCAATCTATAGTACTTTCAATGATTTTATTAGAACATAACTGCTAATACCTCAGGTTTGATCTAACAGATTTTGGCTTTTAAAGCATCAAACAATTAAAGACTGTTTCTATAAACACGCCTCTTTTTGTAACAGCACAAATATGTCCAAATCACGTGATCTAAATCACATAGTTTGCAGTATCATCCTGATGAAATCATATATTATTAGCATTAATATTTACAATTTTTTGCCAATTAATATAGGTAGCTGTAATTGTCAAAATGACGGATTGTGTCAAATCATTATCATTTTTAAATAAGTATAAAACCATCACGCGTCTAGATCAAACACCATACCATAAATCGAATGGACGCATTGTGTCACATCATTATCACCTTCGTTGGCAGCTTGAATACCTCATGGGTTTTCAGAAGTGTTATAGTTTTGATATTTTTGATACCTATAAATCACAATTGTAGTATTATTAATTTTAATTCTTATATTTATTGAATTATATATTTAACAGTTTATAACAGATTTTATTCTACATTAGTTGTTTAAAAAATTATTTAAATTTAAATGCAAGTAAACAGTTAGCTATATCGGTGATCATTTAGGCCTTTAGGACCATTGTGTTAATTATGTTTGGACCTAATTTTGTTGGGGTTCCGATAGACCGATTGAACTCAAACTAAATTTAAAAGAAAGACAATCTCAAAAACAAAGGAAAATAAAATTTCAATACCTCTACTGGTTCAGAGAATACAGAATTTTGAAACCGCACATGTGCTAGATAGAAACGATATGAGGTACTTTCATCTTCGTCTCTACAACTGCAGCAAGTATGATTGAAAGACAGATTTAATTTTCTAGTTTACTAGTTTCCTGCAGTGGCCATATTAATTGGTCAAGTAAAATTAGGCAACCTTGCCGACTTTGTTCACTAAGATTATTATTGTATCTTTATAGACTTGTACACATTAGTCCACTAAGATTATTATCGAAGCTTTATCGCTTTAGCCACGTTGATTTACTAAGACAATTATGGCAATGTGACTGACTTGGGCAAGCTTATTTATTAATAAATGAAATAAAGAATTTTACCTTAAGTTGTCGACTAGAGGTCCCAAGTTGCAGCTTTCTTAAAGTTTTGCTTGCGAGTTTGTAATTAATAATAATTAATTATTAAATAATTAAATAATAATATTAATACAATATTAATTAATAATATTAATTAATTTTGAATTTTGCTCCCTCTTACATTCATTTTATGTTTTGAAACTTCTGTTCTTATTTTTTTAGAGGTCCCATGTATCATATAATGTAACGCATCTCAGGTTTTTAATGTATGTTTATCATACCATTTTATTTTTTGTAAAAATAAAATTTTTATATATTTTTATAAAATGCTTACTAAATGTTTCTTTAATATATATTGTTGTGATGAAGCGTGTAGTAGTACCTTAGTATTCTATTAAGAGTGATATTTTAAAGCTTTGAAGATGCGCTTTAGAATCATATCCAAGGATCGTTTAAAGAATTAGAAATCTGATGTAGAAATCTGAAAAAAATGAATATATCGTATTTACTAAGCCCTTTTTAAATTTGGTTAACCCAACTTATTAGCTTTTAATGTGTTTTTTTTTATATTGGGTTATATTATATTTTTTTTTTTCGCCATTTCCATCCCAATTTTAAAATTTTTTTGAAGTTCTTTGGCGTTTGTAACTTTTCAATTAAATTTCATCATTTACATATTGTATATGTAGTAAGCACTTTACAGTGTGTCAAAAGGAAAAGTAAAATACAGAGTTTCTTTAATGACATGTTATGAAAATTGAAAAAAAAAACTAATATATCCTTATTGCGATTTTTCGCGCTGTAGTAGTAGTAATGGTATTTTACGTCATTTCATGTATGTTGACACACATCCTCTCTACGTTTTTTGCGGAAAACGACTTATGAAAAAATCGCAAGGAGTTTTCGTTTAACACTTTTACGTATACGCGACTATATTCGCACATAGACGTACACCAGTACCAGTTCAAAGGCGATTACAAGATATTGCTGTGATTTGAATTTGCATATATTGGCAATGTTGGCGCTGTTGGTGCTGTCGTGTTAAAGTTGTTGACTTTTGTTTATATAAAGTCGTGCTCACAAAAAGTTAATCGCTAAAATTTTATGGAATTGCAGTAAATTTATAATCAGGACGTGGATATGGGAGAAAAAAGAAAGGGAAAAGATTAAGTGGAAGCAAGGAAAAATATAAAAGAGTGACAACACACCTTTTATGCATTGCTTACAGGGATATAAAGCAACAAACGACAGAACAAACAAAGATTGCATGCAACACCAATCGTAATGTGCAGCATGCAAGCCAGTGTAAAATCACGAAACACCAGCACAATAGTGCACACCATTAAAAAATTTTATATGTAATTTACATACAATAAGTTTTCCGTATTACACTTTTTTCTGAGTAAATAATTTTTTATTATTTTTTTTTTCTTTTTCTTGTGTGTAAATAAATTTTTGATTTTCTATAAAAACTTTCGTTAATTTTTTTTATTTTTACATATAGTTTTTTTTTTATTTTGGTTACTTTATTAAAAAACATAATTTTGAAATTTATTATCAACTGCAAGCGGAAGGATGAAGTTTTGACCCAGCATATAAGCGTTGACAAATTCATTGTGTGTATATTTTGCTCGTTCTCGTACGCTTACTGTGTATGCAAAAAGTATTGCACCACAGCTATTTTTTAGCTGAATTAAAAAACTTTTTCATCAACATAATTTTTGTGGTTTTCAACAGTTAAAGTTGGAAACTGTCATTTGTCAAAAATTTTTCAAATTTTTATCTGTACGGGAGAGAATGTGGCGAAATTTTAAATATTTTATTTAAGTTAATTTGAAATCATTTTTCCCTTGCAACAAATTAAAATTATTTTTTTTGTACAAAATTTAATAAACTTTCACTGCAATAACTAACGCATTTTATTTTATTTTCAGCTTATCGTACAATTAAAGGTGAAAAGGGTGAGCGTGGCCCTAAAGGACCACCTGGTGATAGTATACGAGGTCCACCTGGACCACCAGGCCCACCAGGTCCCAAAGGTGATTCCGCCGCTTATGCACCTTTCGTTGATTTTGCAGCAAATCCTGAGGCGGTAAGTGTCGTGTCACATATTTTATTACCATTATCGCAGTTTGGTTCAATAAAATAAAATGTCAGCATAGAAAATGTCATAATTCATAATTGGTATGCTTGTTTTGTGTCGAAAATAGTTTAATTGTTGTTTGTGTTCAATTCCCAAAGTGCATAAAATTTTCCACTGGCATATGTGAAAATTAAATGTCATTTATTTCCAGAACCGCACATATGTGTACGCACCTGCATAGATACTTTTTCACTCTTATACGGCGGGATATAAATCCATACATATAACTATATATGTTCACTCCCACTTAAGCAAAAATATATATTTATTTTCCTGTTAATTTTGGCAAAAATTTTAATTACAATTTTGCCTCAGACATGAATATTTAACGCATACGTTATTTACGTCAATTTATTTGAAAATACACAAAATTGTCAAAAATTTTATACGTAAAATGGCGAAAAACAATACGCGATTTGCAATCTGCTTTCATAATTTTTACTCCTGTTTTTGCTTTCTGAGTATTTAATTTTAATAATGACACGTAAAATACATTTCGAAATTATTGCATTTGGGAAAATCAAAAATAAATGAAAAATGTTCATTTGGAAAATCGGTTAGATTCGTTTTTATTGTGTGTTTTTAATAAAAACCAAAATTTATGTGAATCGATGTCACTGCGTACGTGGGGGACATATGTTTTAAGTGCTATTTTGCTGCTTAAATTTCTAACCAATTTGTCAAATAAAAAAACTTATTAAAAATATAAAGTTTTCCAGCAAATTTCCTTTATTATTAGAATGAGTAATGCAAAAACACCAAAAAGTCCAAAACAACGAACTTTTTATTTAAATTGTATATAATATATACATATATATACACTACCTGGGAGGTACTTATATACACCTCTAACTTAATGTAAGCGTTCAGAAATACATATATTTTATAGACTGGGAGGTCTTATAGATTTATTAAAGCAGTATATCTGTCACACCTGGTTATTTCCACACAAAATATGTATTAATAGGTCCACAACATAATATGATTATTAAAATAATCTTGATCAGGCAAATTTAAAATCGTTTAAGAGTAAAACTTTATGTAACCAAAAAGAACTAAAGCATCATGAATACTATATTACTACTATAGATAGTATATTAGATACTATATTAATTTTCTTAATAAATACTTATGAAACATAACCCTTTTTGTAATCCTGAATAAAATAAAATATTACTAATTTTTATGAAGATAACAATATGAACCCATATTGTTCTAGGAATTTTATTGAGGTGCCAGGTATCAGTCTAATAATGCATACTTTAGTTAGTTTCTTAACAAGTCACTATCGTTTAAGTAACCACCATAGAAGATTAAATTAGTATACTTAATTAGTAGTAGTAGTATTCTTTTTATTAAATATAGGTTATATTTACATTTACAAAATTAACATTTTCAATAATTTATAATATATAAAACATAAATATTATAAATAATTATAAGAAATAATAAGAAAAACCTAACTTCATTTACATAGTATCTAATTTATCCTTATACGATTATGGCATTCGCCGTCAATCGGATACTTAATTAGTATACTGGGACTCACAGTGTGCCAATAATACAATTTAATATAAATGACTTAAGTAATACGTATTTAAATTGTAACCACCAAATACGTCATCCTCTAACACCCTACGTACGGACTTTGTCCAGTTATGCTGCTGTGTTATAAGAATTCTTTAGATAAGTGCTTCTATCTTTAAGATATATACTTAATACATAAATTCGTGACCCAGTTATAAGAACTATATCTATTATCCATCTAAACTGTAACTGTATAAATTTGTCATTATAAAGACAATTCGTAAACACCTATGAATCAGTATACAAATTAGCTTTCGTAGCAGCTTAAATGCATTGGTTCACCAATATTTACGGTTGCAGTAATGCCAACGCACATATTAACAAATATTTGCATAGTTAAACTAAGCTAAGCACATTTATGCAAATTTTAAAATGGTTTAATACGCAATTAATGGTGTAGAACAAAATACTAGACAAGTGTGGCAACACTATTCTACCGAACTTATTAACACAGCGCGTATGTGCGGTACAAGTATGCACACCAAATGCATATGCAAATGTAAACCCAAGCTTCATTAAAATGTATTCACAACTACCCACATATAGATACGTCACTTTATAAACACATTTTAAACACTCATGCAACTTCGCTAGCGTGTGTGCATATATGCCAATCGGAGCTGTTATGTCTATATACTTAACCGCAAAAGGATATTGTTTTTTAAGCATACAATCTCATATTTATGTAGGCACACATATTTGCGGTATTTCATAAACTTTAAAAACACGTGACATTCTGAATTATTGTTTAGTAAATTTAGAAATTATTTAGAAAAACGCAATATAAAATATTATGCAAATTAAATTTTTAAACACAGGCGCTGTACTGCACTCCACGCTGTCGCAAAGCATTTTGCATAAATTCCGTGAAAGCTCCATAGTTTTATAAATTAGAGTACTAAACGTCACGCATGCATGCGTATGTATGCTCACATGCAACTCCATATAAGCCGCTTGGCAATTGCATGTTAACCACAGCAGGACATTTGAGCATCTCGTGTTGCATTAGTGTCTGCATTTGCGAGTAAAACGGCGAAAATCCGTTAGTTAAACGCGTTGTTATCAACTGAAATCAGGTATTTACTTCCTGATTTTGTTAGTTTCACACGTAAGTTATCGTATAAATTCTAATGACAATAATCATCGCAGTGTGTACTTAACTGCGTACTACTGAAATTTTTTAAGTGTTGGCAAATATAAGCAAAGGAACAGGGATGGTCTTATAAACAAAAGTACCATAATCCAAAATTACCAAAAGTAATATGCTTTCTTACTTTTGGGAAGAAAAATTTATTTCAATATAAGCATTTAAAAAAGTAATTGAAAGTAATTGGTAGATATGCTGGACTTCAAAGTATAATTCCATAAAATCATCTGAATAATTTATTATCAGAAATCAACGAAGCCTGACCTACCCGAAGTTTAGTGAATCATCTTAATCAGAGCTGTCCAGATGCTATAGCGGGCCAATACAAATTAGTGTATAAAGCCGCAGATATAAATGCATACATTCATGGTTATTTTCGACAAAAATAAAAATGCGATTATAATATTAAATTTAGTTTTATTAATTTATCAATTTAAATTCATTTATTTGGTATACCATAAAAATAATATAATATAGTTTTACGAGTACATCAAAACAAAATTTGCTTAATTGTATTACACTAAAATAATGTCGCGGTCCGCACAAACATAAGCCACATGCTGCCTGCGGGCCGTACTTTGGACAGCCCTGATCTAAATGAACACAGACACTATTGAGTAAAAGTGCTTTAGACCCTAACTCGCATTTGATCAAGAACAAAAGAAGAATAAAAAGTAATAGGTGACTCCATAAAATTATTTTAAATAAGTCCAACCGAAATAAGAATTTATTAAGTAACGTAAAGCCACAATCAGAGACTAAACTTTTTTCATTATAACTCTGTACATCTGCAAGTACTTACCATAGAAAAGTTAGAAAAAAGATGTAGCTGAAGTGGAAATGGTTACCAATTTTAACGTTAGAGAAAAAATCACGTAAAATAGCGTCCTTTAAGAACGTTTTGATTGTTCCTTGCGAATGATGCCTAAGCAACTCAATATTCTTTAATACGTAAGGGTTATACCATCCCCTCGATAACTCTTGTAATTGTTCCTTGTGATTACTTATTCTTTAATACTTAACATAAGGATTATACCGAGTCTTTAAAACCCATTCAATTATTTCTTGCGATTATTACCACATCAGATTTAAAATTATTTAACAAAAAGTGACAGTTATATACATAGAAGCATAATTCGATAATTCGATTTGTAATTAATGTAGTACTGTGCTCCTAACGGAGAAGTGCACTGCGATCATTGTAGGTCATTTGGCCACAATCGGTCGAATTTACGAACCAGACATAATTCCTCAAATGAATGCCGGAATGTCAAATGCACACGAATTGTTATAGAATAGAATTTCAAATAATAGCTCCTAGTTTAGTGTTCTTCTCTTGATCCACATCAAAGCTAAGTAATTAAAAAGAATAGACTAGATGTCTTATTTTATCTGTTTTCAAACAGAGACGAGATTTTCTCTTTTGAGACAAAATCGTCTTGTTTAGAAGGTAATGCAGGTAATAAAATCATTTAATCGTGCTACAATGAATTCTTCTTTAATGTAAAATTGCTTAATTTAATCGTGCTACAATGAATTTTTCTTTAATATGAAATTGCTAATAATTTGCTCTCTTAATATTAGCTTATTTTACATACACATACCATTTAAATCCAACTACATTAAAATGTACTATGTATACTGCCTAATATACGTAAGTACTTTAAAGCTTTTAAAGTTTTATTTTCTAATTATCTAATAATTAAATATGAGTCTGTAGAACAATGTGGACAACATTGCGTATGAGTAACTCCAATAAATTGAACATAGAAAATGTGTTTTCTGTTATTAATTTTAAATACTTGGAAAATATTTCCATAATGTATTCTAAAATACAACATTAGATGCTTTGTAAATTTAAATATTTTGCCAGAGCCCTCACATCTGCACGATGCTCGCCCGAAAGCCAACTAACGCATTCTGTAGCCACACCGACTCACATGCAGAAATAAACTTGTTACTTGAACAAATATGAGCTTTAATTTATAACCATAAAACAATATTGGACTTTCATTTGCAAAACAATGCCGGCCTGAAACACGAACCAAATGAAATTATGAAAACGAGAAAAAAAAAAGATATTTTCTATGCATTCACAAAACACTGTCAACGTTCGGTGTGACATTGTTTTTACAATTGTCCTTTGTGTTTGTGTTGTTCTTGCTATAGTCAACGTGCGGTACATATTTAGCAGATCTTATCTGTTACGAAACTAAGATATTACAATAAGAGAAAAATTATTTAATGGCAATACATTTTTTTATACGGTTTGATGCTTTAAAATCCCACATCTCTATTTCTAAAGACATACTGCACATTATATTATAAGGATTTACTAAGCCTTGCTTAATGTTGCTCAAGCTCACACAGTCTCACACAGCCACAGTGTGAGACTTCAACCCACTAAAACCTGTTGGAATTTGATAAAAAAACTTTTTACCAATCTTCTGAAGGGCGATAGATTAATCTTTAACAGTACGTAGCAGTCTAGTGTTATCGAAATGAGAACATATGGGCATAGTGTAAGGAGAAAAAGGAAAGATGTAGACTATAAGATTGTTGTGCAAGTACGAGGAAAGGGGAATGGTGAACTCTGTGACCAGGGTCATGAAAGCCATTATTATGGATGGGGCAGTGGTAGTAACTTAATGTCTCTCATCGAAGTATAAAGTCAAGTATTAAAGCGGCGAGAGTTTTAATTATAGTTGTATTCTTTATCCGGTCATCATCACGAGACATTTTATACAGACAGCAATTTATACACAATTAGCAATTCCCTACTTTAACTACTATTTTGGTACATTATTTTTGTGCCTAAAACAATTCTATGAATATGCTCACATTTCTATTAAGCAATATATGTATGTATTTATTCACAAAGAGCAAAAATTTCTAAATGTATTACTGAGCAACACTGTTTTGACCAACTATTCTTCTTTACCATGACCAACCGACCAAACTAAAATCTAAATTTCTATACTTCCTTCAATCTCAATTTTTGAATTATTATTGAAAACAATAGTAATTTCATATATTACGTATCCGTGGCTTTCTGTATACTATAACCCTAACCAGAAGAACTTCAACTAGAACTTGAACTTGCTGTTAAGTAACATTTTGGCTTTAATCTATATTAATGTATGAAAATTGTTAAGTTAGGTTATACCGTCAATCCTAAGGATCCACTTAGGTCTATTGACCCATTGTGTTACTGTATAAAAAATCAGATATTTAAAACCACCTTAAACCTTTGACAACGTTAAAATTCTCTTTGGAAGAAGGTCTTGCAGTTGGCCAAGAGGCTCAAAAAAGTAAGCTACCAAAATAATTAATTGGCACCATGCATATGCTAGGCAGTACCAAACCTGATGTAAGGCACTTTTATTGTCAGGAATGATAATAAAACCCGATGTTTTATTATGTTTCCTAATATGAGACACACCTGCTACAGGAATTATTTGAAAAAAAAGATATTCAATCCTCTAACATGGTTCCTTAAGCAGCTGTGACCCATCAAGAAACCTTTCCGAAAGCCTTACGAAGTACTTTAAGGAGAGTACTGGATTTTTTCTTAAAAGAAGATGGCCAATTTGCATACAGATGCCTACATATCATTGAGTATTCCCATTTTTTATTAAATTGCTCAGCACAAAAAGAATTCTACAAATGTTTACATGATGTCAACAAGATTTTCCGATTACTTAGGTCTTCCGAATAATTACCTGAAGCACACGGTCTGTTCAGTTCATTTTGCAGTTGCTGAAAATTTCGAATAAAGCTTATTGTTAATTTATGTATAAATTAAGTTACAAAATGTAGTGAAAAAATCGTGCCTAGTTTTGTTTTAAAGTTTTTTAAAATATTTATTTTAAAATAATTAGATTTCAAACACAGGCACCGAATATTCTTCCCCATGTTTAGACTTTTGCATATGTTTTATACATTTTTCTTTCACAAACCTTTATATCATACCGTGAACACTGTAGACGGAATACTATATCAGGCTTCCATATAACATTTCTCAAGTTTCTTTTATAATATAAATATGTTAATTATGAAAAATTGATATAATAAAATAAATAAATGAAGTAAAACTTAAATATAAATTAAATTAAATAAATATAAAAATTAAAAATTTATATTTTTATATAATATAATATATGATATTATAATAAAGAGCAACATTATTAAATAATATATATTAATAATAAAATTTTAATTCAATAATAAAAAACTGAAATTAATTAATAAAAATTTGTCATAGTTAATATCTACTTGTTTTGAGCCTCCCAGAATTAGAAATCTTCAGAAACCTACCCAGAAATAATTTTAGGTGTGATATTAAAATATTCTTGCTTTCCTATCTTTGCAAGTTTTTCTAAAACATATATACATTTTATATAATTTTTAAATACCTTTCCCAATGGTCATAATGACCGACTTCTAATTTATATCCATACATATACTCGTATGCAATAATTTCAGTTGAATTGGCCAGACATGCAATAGGAAAATATACTGCGTACATCGTATATGTGTTAAATATTTTGTGATAGTGTAGATATGTCGAATTGAATTTTCTTCTGCGGAACCGGAAGTATTGCATAATGTTGGGCAATTATGGAAATTGGTAACGTTTGCATACAATATGCCGTCATTTCAAGAGAAATGCGCATAGGGAGAAATGCAAAGTAATTTATATGAAAATGTCAACTGCGACAAAATTTGTACAAAAATGTAATTGACTTAAATATGGCGACGGAGCAGTAAAATGTTTCGTATGTCACATATATTCACACAAACATCTACTAATTTTGCTACTCATAAAGATACATAAATATATGTAAATAAAATACATTACAGTAAATAAGAATACCATCTGCATATATTTATGTTCGGGTTTTGTACGTAATATTTACAGCATTTTCTGTTGGAAATATTATTTATATTTCTACTCATTTACTTTACATAATTGCAATGAATTATTACAACATTACAACACTTAGTGTACCAAAGACCTAAAATAAATTACCATCATTACCAGCATTCTAGGCGCATTTTCAACTTAAGTAACTGCTACAAGCTGACAAGAACTTTCATAATCAAATAATCATTAATCGTTTAACCATAAATTAACAAATATTTTAAATGGTTAATAATTTTTTTCTTGTTTTCGTTTTTTCTTTGTCTATTTTTAGAAATATACTGGCAAGTGTACATGTAATGCGTCTGATATCCTAGAAGCAATTAAGGATAATGAATTATTGCGTGAAACGATACGTGGTCCACCCGGTCTGCCGGGCAAGGAGGGAAAAACAGGTGCTCCCGGACGCACGGTAAGTTTTTCATTTTGTGTTCATCAACAGAAATAATTTATTTCCATATACATACTATATACCATTTCGAAAGATAGAAACCGTTTATAGGGGAAATGTATGTACATAAATTTTAATGGCACTATGCATTTGCATTTAACAGAAAAGCGTTTGTATACATAATTGATTCTAATAAATCATTGGAACGGCAGTTCAATGTACACGTTGCGCTCGATGGAGCCACAGAAGTTTACAAAGAACTTCCTCTGCGTTTAACCTTTGCAGGGGTGACTGGGTGACTGTGAAGTTGTTAATTGCTTACTTTATAACTTTGAAAATATGTTTTTAATATTTAAGACACTTCCGCTGCAACATGGAGCAGTAAAGGAATGCACAAATAATTTAATAGAGATTTTTATTTAATTTTTAAATAAATAAACATTTTAATAATTTAAGCATTAATTACATTATTTTTGTTTTAAATTAAGTTTTGTGATACTGACAACAAGTTTGATAAAGAAAATTGCTCAAGATATTCCAATAATCAAATATTGATCAACTAATTTTATGAAATAGAATACCATTGATTCCATAAAATTATATACCATTTATGAAGCTTCCATTAAGAAGATTTATCTATAAAGCATTGTAATGAGTTGTTATCTACAACGTACACAGAATAAAACATCGGCTCATAGGTCCGTAAAAAATCAATAAAACTACAGCTTCTTGGCAAAATTGAATTTATTCATCTTCAAGAGTAATATAATCATTCCAAAGCTTCTGTAATATATCAATACTACTCCCATAGAGTGACTTTTTCATTGGGGCCTCTCTCTTTTGTTTCAATAGAACAGAGTCCGAGTAGCACTTATATCAAGCCAAACTTTTACTATCGAAATATTTTTTCCCATCAAAAGGCAGTGACAAATCAAGAATCAAAGTTGCTTTGAATCCATTTTGCTTAATATATATGAAGTAGCGTCACTTAAACAACTGTAATTAAATGTATAATTATATAAACTGCATGAAATTTTAAAAGATATCATTTAAAAGTTAATACTTTTTGAAATCTATATGGATTCTTTATTAGTGGCGCTGCCAGTGTGTCATCCTACAAGTTTATTAGCGGTATTAATTTGCACACAATACTAGAAATTTCACACCTAGAAAGTTCTTTTTTAAATCTCTCATACTTAATTATTACTTTTTATTACATACCTAAGAAACATTCCCATCTTTTTAGGAATGTTAATAAGCTCGTTATAAGATTTCGCATCTACCTTAACTATATTTTGGTTAAAAACATTAGTCTTTACTTTTCTTTGTAATTCCGTCATAATAAAAGAGCAAAGCCAAGTTATAAATATGTAAAAAGTTGGCAGTTGCGAACTCAGAGTAATATTAGCTTCTACCACATATAAACCGCATCCCATGAGATATACAACATTTCCATTTTCTTTCCTTATCTTTCGAATATTATATTTCCAATAAGAAAACACAATCTCACTTTTTCCATGGTTCCATCAAGAACAAATGTGTTAAGACATCTTTATCTTGTGTCCTCTTCAATACATTCTTGATCCTCTTGAAAGAGTTTGTGTCATTCAGAAACAAAAAATATGTTTTTTTATAATTCAAATTCTTTTCTGTACTTTATTCTGTACACAAATTTCATACAAACTCACAAATCCGTCTAATCCGCACAAACAACCATCAAATAAACTGATATGTTCTCCAGTCAATTGTTCAGCAAACTAATCGGAATGGCTTTAAAACTCATCACCTCCGATTTTGATGAAATTTTTATTCAAGAATATGTTTTTTAAAATAAGATTTTATTAAGAATTATCATTTTTTTAATTTCTGACTAATTTTTAAGTGGTCCTTTCTTAGACTCTTTAAATAATAAATGAATTTATTTCGTTGTAAAGATAATTGTTATTTTAGAAATGTTTAAGAAATGGTTCGGGTGTCTGTAATTTTTTATATTTAGTTTTTAATAAACTAGCAATTTATTTAAAACAGTGCTTAAAACATATATCAAATATTTTCATTTATTATTTTTTATTAAAATTCAGGTATCATGAATTTCAATAAAATCATAAAATTTTTCCGATTGCGTTATTTTTGGAAATATTTGTAAAAAATTTACTTATGTTATACTAAATGTGTCACGTATATGGACTAAATTTCAATTAAATAAAATTTTGAAAAATATACTGCAAAGAGATTAAGTTTTTGTTTCTGATTTTGATTGATCACTAAATTTTTTTTATGATTAAAGTGTTAAAAAATAATTTCACATATACTTCTACATTACGTACAGGCACTAAATTCCAACTAAATCTAGTTTTACAAAACTCTTGAATTAAGTTTCATACCACTAAATATACACTAAATACCACTAAATATACATTTTTGATTTCTAATTGTAATTATCTTCAATTAAGTAATTATTAAATTTGACTTCAATAATGAATGTCTTGTTGAGAATAATGTTCGTTGAGAAGTATTTTTTTAATGTAATATGATATACACTTTATTTATTGCGTATACTATGCTTACTAAATTTTTTTAAATTAAATTTTGAGAAATAAACTATCATAATTTTTTTTATTTTAATGTCGATTTTATCATTAAACTTTAATTTAAAATTAATTTTGTTTGGGTAATATTATTTCGCAAAAAAAAATTATTTACAAATAATTAAATACATGAATTATTTTTAAGTCCACTTATGATGGGTGTTTGGCAATACTTGAAAAATTCAATTAATTAAAATAATATACAATGAATTTTTGTTGTTGTAATACACTACTTTTATAAAAACTCCTTATGTAATATTATTCTTAAAAGTATTTTATAAAAATTAATTAAAAGGAACTCAAGAGCATGCTTTTGTGTTGTTTTCTCTATCGATATCATTATCTATATCACTATATCCTTGTTCTAAAAGTCTAAATGCATAAAAGAGTTATATAGCTCCTAGTTATATTCTAGAGTATTTTTACAGATTTCAATATATTGTTACTAACCTTTACGCTAAAGTTATGATGATAAGAAACCACCATTCATACACATTCTAAAATCATTTCATTTCTATACAGAACCTCTTATTATTAAATTAATATAATTTTCTTTCAAATCATTTACACGATATGTGCCAACTGTACAACTTCAAAACTATGAACTTGTGAGCACTGATAATCGCTCCACTTACGGACATTCACCTTTAAACCCAGCGCCATATTTCAGCAGAGAAGAGGCCTTAATCATTGTGCTTGTGCACGTAAATAAAGCGGCGGAAACTATAACGCAATTAGTGACACTCATACGGCATTCACACAAGATTATGAGCATTATTTACGGACTTAAAGATTATATATTATTTTTTCTCATTTCGTGCAGGATTTTGCTAAATAATACTGAATCTAAGACAAAAGCCATTGAAAAAATCCCGAAGAGCATAATTTTTCATTTTGCTTATCCGCCAACATCATTAGGAACAACAGTTTTTGTTTCTATTTGTGTCTGTTGTGTGGAATTGCCACTAATATTTTCACACCCGCCACTTCCGAACATTTTTGTGTACATATAATATATACAATATAAATGAAAAATAATAGAAATAAATGGAGAAACAGCAATGCCAACACCAACCGAAATCTATCTACACACGCACATGGACGCATATCGTATCTCGCCACATGAATGAATGTACATGTTGCAATATTATCTCATCATGTTCCTTGCTATTCCCATTATAATGCGAGTTTTTCTATTTGTGCTGGTGAAGCAACGTTTCGTCAGGATCATATTTCATATTCACTTTGGAGAGTGCTATATTACATTTCTTTTAACTTGTTTTCTATATGTTTCGCTTTTATGGTTTGTTTCTATCTATTATTTCTTATTTCTTATTTTATTTTTCATTTAAGTTTGTGTCATGTCATGTTGAAGATATTATATCCACCTAAAATGATATTAGTGCCAAAAAGAAGCACAAAAAATGTTCAACTTACAAAAAACGAAGTGTGAAGAAAACGAAGTAAATTTCTTTTTCAGACAGTTAATTCTGCTTTAATCTGTGTGTATGTGTGTGTGTGTGTGTGTGTTTATGTTTGCTTTGAAGTACATAAAAATTTACATATTTTTAATTCCGCATTAAAATGTCTACAAATCATATCGTGTCACGCAGATGAAAAGCAATTTTAGCACCTACGAATGCAGTTTCTCGCAGAAATATATTCCTCTTATACCATAACACGCACACATACACCCCGTAAAGCTGTCTTCAGCATAATATAGACTTCTATGTCGTATATTCTTATCAACTATAGTAAAGCGAGCTTTTAGCTAAGTGCAATTCCGTAAGTACACGTTACCATACCCGTGCCCATCTAGCCACTTATGCGCACACATAAGATACATATATCTTTGCTGCACTTTAGATTCGTTTTATCAGAGGTTTCGCTATCCCCTTTTTTGTGAGTTTTTGCTCTTTTTTACGTTTTTCTACAAATTTTATGTTATTTTTACCTGATATCAACTGCCATCATCATGCCCAGGAGTCGTGCTCTGCATCAGATGTGCACAAAATCCTTATGATAGCGGAAATTCTTTGAAGAAAAGTACAACAGCACCAGAGTGATTCCTTTTTTTCATTTTTGCACATTTCTCTGTTTCTTTGGGGATTCTGGTAGAGTTATTTCCATAACCATAGATTGTATTAAATTCTACTCGTTTAACACACAAAAATGGTAAAAATAAAACAAAACATTAGAAAACAAATTTTTTTTATAAAAATACAACATTAAAATCTTGTAAAATCTGCACAAATCTAATGCAGCTCATGTGCAACATTTTTTACTGTCGCTTGGTTCATGCGAGTGTGTTGTTTTTTAAATAAAAGATATTAAAGGGCAAGGAACTTCAGTATAAAGGGGAAACATTATACAAAAAATAAAAAATTTTAAAATTATGTCTACCACAACACAGCCTCTTTAAGATTTGATATCAAAATTATGTTAAGTAAATTATTATTACTGTTTAAGGCTTTATTTACATTAACGCAATTAATTCAAAAAATGTGTTGGGATATATACCAATGAAGTTCTTATGATTATCATAAATATAACCCAGGCTCTACATTGGCTTAACTTTGACAAAATTATTACTTCCAAGTTTCCAAAACATTACTTCCAAGTTTTTAGTGTTCGCAGACAGAATACGTATAACCGTTGGATATAAAAATCTTATTTTTGTCTAGTGTATAGAATGATTTTATTTAAGTTGAGTAGTTGTAAGATACCAATTTATTTAGTCTATTTCTTTGATTTACACTCATTTTATAATAGTGTTTTATAGCGGTGTATATGCCTAAATTAATACTAATTTAAAATGAAATGTAAATCATAATGAAAGATTTGTTGCGGCATGTGTGCCTAAATAAACACTAATTACAATGAGATAACAACCATAACAAAGTATTTGTAGCAGTGTATGCACCCAATTTAGTATCATAATATAATTCAACACCATTCTGATTAAACAATTTATTTATTTTAAGACAAAGCATTCGTGTA
Source organism: Teleopsis dalmanni (assembly GCF_002237135.1). Taxonomy (NCBI): domain Eukaryota; kingdom Metazoa; phylum Arthropoda; class Insecta; order Diptera; family Diopsidae; genus Teleopsis; species Teleopsis dalmanni. Next base: position 33,955,542 of record NC_051846.1, read on the forward strand.
GACACCGTGTAAAAATAAAACCAAACAAATCAGTTCAGAAGAATATCTTCTTGGGACATGGCATGTTAAATAAGAAATTAATACGTTTGTATTACGAATTCTTAAACGATGAACGATGTGTGGTACGCCATCTTTGAGGTTTTAAAAGATTGCATTGCCCCAACAAAGAACGTTCAGTATACTTACTTTACTAACAAGTAAGAACTCCTTCAGGTTATTGATATTAACTCTCTTGATGATCGTTCGTATTAGCTTTCGCTGGCTCCTAATTTTTACCTAGATTGTTATTCACTGCATCGAAATATTGTATATATATAGAAAATATAAAAACTAGTGTCTACTTTTCTGTTTGATAAAGCTTTTGGAATAAAAATTATATGAGATTTCCATTTCAGTCGACTGCTATTCAATATACCAGCAAACAGTAATAACTGTCTTTGGTTTAGCATCACTTTTATTTCTACTTATCAGCGTTAATGCCTGTTTTGGATTTTTTTCCGGAACGTAAACCTCTAGTTGTCATACAGGCTGCAAGACCCTTTCATCCATGAACAAATATTTTAGGATATTTAATTTTATTGTCTATTTAATGCCTATCGACCTCTAGTCGTCATATAGGCTGCAATACCCTTCCTTCCATGAACAGCTATTTAAGGATATTTGATTTTAATGTCTATTTAATGTCTATCGATCTGTAGGCATCATACAGGCCCTTCGATCCATGAACAACTGTTTTAGAATATTTGATTTTATTTTATATTTAATGTCTATCGACGTGAGCATTTTTAGAAACTTTTTTATTTCCATTTTTTTTTAATTTTTCTTGAAATAGCCTAAATTAATTGGTGAATTATTGATCAAATAACTATCACTACTTTATATAAATAAAGGACAAGATTAATATTGTGACTTTATATTCATTTGAGTCTCAATCACAGCTATTTGGTATTAAGTTAAATTATCAGGAAGTGCAATTCTATTTTGGTCAATCTCTTCTTATTTGCGACCCAAACATCTAATTAAACAGTTGTTATGTCCAAATTCAAAGCCTGAATTGCAACCTGGCAATTCGAAAGAATAACGAATTGTATTTATATGATTAGTTTCTGATAGCATACTATTTTCCTTTCTTATTGCTAATACTTTTTTTTTAAAAACTTTGAATAGTTTTAGAACAATTGATGGAAAGCTTTCTATATTAGGTCTTATCTGATTATAGAATATATTTTCTTGTGAAATTTTTTTACGGTTGCAGTACCAGGTTAGCAGATACCTCCAATTTATACATAGCTAAGGTCATACTAAGTATTTTTTGAGAATTAATTAATTAATTTTGAGGTACATTAATGTTTGAGGCTTGGTACACTTAATGAATTCTACAAAATGAAAACTCGTTTTCATGAACTCCGCTTGTTTGTGTGTGATTTAGAAAGTAAGAAATATACTTGGAGAAGTGATTTAACATTTATCCTGGTATTCATAAATTACATATAAGTTTCATACTTTCGCTGTTCATTGTTTAGTTTTGGCATTACGATTAAAATATCTGTGTAAGTGTAAAAGAGAAAATATTAAAAATGATAAAAGAAAAGAAGAAAAATATTGTGCATATATTGGTTTCATTACCTTTTTAGCAGCATCAAAGCAAGACTAAAATTTCAACGCACTAAGTGCAGTGAGAGTAAGGACTTTCCGTTTTGAGGATCTTTCTTTTTTGATCCCTTTGAATAGCATCATAAGCTTCGCCGAAAGTTCTAAAGGCTTTAATCCTTGGGTGTCTAATAATATGGTTGCACAATGGACCTTTAGGCCTAAGTGTATCACTTGGGATTGCCGGTATAATAACCTAAGCTGTGCGAAAACTATCACAAAAACTAATTTAATCATTTTAATTATACTCAAGCATAGCAAGCACCACTTTTATTATTTTAAAATAATAACATTGGACAATATTAAGTCAATTCAAAATATTTTTAATAATTTATTTAAGTTTATTGCATTTGCTGCCGATGGCAGCCAAAAAACCGTCAATCATATAATTTTTTGTTTCTTTTATTTTAGTAAATTTAATTGTGATTAAAATAAAATAAATTCACTTTTTAAATAATTAAATTAAATTTATTTCTATTGGTTACAATTTATTCTAAATAAATTTAATATAAACAATATATTTTATGTTGTAAAGCATCCCGTGGAACGCAGCCTTTTTCAATATATCAAACGAAAAACGGTTTGTTCTCTGAAATAAACAAAGTATATAAAATAAATCCATCGATAAAATATTTTCACAAAAATAGCTAAAAAAAAAGTATTTTTTATTGCTAAAAATCCATTTCCATTAACAAATCGTTATCTAACCAACAATTCACTTACAACTAACCTCGTTCCATGCAAAAAGGTTGAAAATAAACGAATTATGCTAAAAAAACATACACAAAAAATAGAAAAAAATTAAATAAAAACGAAAATAAAGCATTTCGGTAAGCCGTAATGCAATTTACAAAGCCTTTATTTGTTAGCGGTAAGAACCTTGTGGGCCTACATTTTACAAATTCCTTAACAAACGCCTTTAATCTTTAATCACTACAAATATAACAGAACAACACCGATAACAACAACAAATAGCATTTCCTACTGCCCAACCATTTCCTATGATTCTTAACATTTTTATTGTAGTTGTTGATGAAATATTGCCAAATACCGGAAATTCCGGTGCTGCCACCCTAATCCCTTTACTTATTGCAATTAATTTTATACTCGTACTACTCTAACACAACTCCAACTACAACTACAGCGACAATGAAAACGAAAACGACAAGGACAAAAATAAAACCGAAAAAAAAAAACAGTGGCAAGAAGGAAAAATGTCAACAAAGGACACGCACCATTTTAAGTATTTCGTTTTATAATTTTATTTATTTATTTATTTTTTCTATTTATTTAAAAGGTTTAAATAAATTGTGTTTACTTCTTAGCGCACAAAAATGCTAGAAAGGGCGTGTCAAATGGTGAAAAATAAATTATTTATATACGCTTGAGTAGACTTTTAGTTAAAATGTTTGCTAAAAGCTTTGTGAAATATTAGTTTAATTAAATTTGCAGATAAAAAACAAAATAGAATTATGAAAAAACAAACACAACTAAACAATTTACTAATTTATTTTGTATATATTTTTTTCTTTTCTTGCAGGGTGCTACTGGGGTACCAGGTGAACGCGGTGCCCCCGGTCCCAAAGGTGACCGCGGCGATAGGGGCGATCCTGGTCCTCGTGGTCCCGAAGGTCTGCAGGGACAAAAAGGTGAACCAGGTGTTGATGGACTACCTGGTGTTATGGGTCCGCCCGGACCACCAGGTTCACCTGGTTTACCAGAGAATTATGATGTAAGTACAAGTGCAATGTCATTTAAATAAATATTTAAGTTTTATTTTCTAAAGATATTTTATTTGATATAAATTTTGTTTTATTTATCATTAAAGACTTTTTGTTCTTGTACAATTAAAATTAAGATTACACCTGTACACGTTGAGCAAATAAAATTTGTCAAGGCTAAATTTAATGAACTTTGCGAAAACGTAGTAAAATTTTAAACTCTGACCAAAAAAAAAAAAATATATTATATTTTTTAGTTTTTTTTTTTGTTTGCATTCAAATTGACGTGGAGTTTTGTATAAAATTTTCGCGTCTGAAATCACGAAGAAAAGTTTGCAACCTTCGCTTGCAAAATAAATGACGTGCCTGTCTTGTAGCAAAAACAATTTGCTTTAACTAATTTCCTTCCTGTGGGCAATATGCTCATTGCGAATATCTAAAATGCCAACTGGCTGACTATCTGCCCAATGTAATCTTACTTGTAACCGCAAAGGCGCAAGTTAAACAACAAAAAGAAGCATAAAAAATTAGCACTCAGTAAATGCCTAAAATACGCCACGCCAGGAGCAACAACAGTGGCAATTTTACTACCAGTCAGCGTAGACTAGTAGACTAAGCATTAGTACCACCTTAGGTGTGACGTCCTGCACGAATTTCCAACATTTAGTTACTTACGCCTTGTGGCAATTATTATTATCAGCGCGGTGGCATGTTACCACTGTCGTTGCCACCATCAAAACACTAAAGTAGCTGTTTCAGTGCTACCAACAGCGCTAGCGCTCAACCCATTGGTAGCGCTATTACCGCTACTTTCACCGCTCCTTAACTACACGTGACATGGTTGTGTTTCTGCTTCTGCAGCATAATTTGCCGTACTTGTGGCTGGCTTCTGGCAGACGCAGCAGTTTTTAGCGTGCACCGCATGCTGGCGTTATCGTTATCGCCTTGTAACAGTTGTGTAAGTGTCATGTACATTTAAGGTATGCCAACGTGAAAGTAAAGGGTTACCTTTCTTGGAGCAACGCATAGAATTTTAGGGTGAATTTCTTGTCTTTAAAATGGTTTTTGTTGACTTGTCTACTGCATTAAAATTGGCTTTAACTGTCAAGCGACAAATGTGACAGTTCTCAAAACTAATTTTATTTTATTTCCACTGTTCTACTGTGCGAACTGTGACTTTACTTAATAATGTCACCAAGAAATGAAAAAAAAAACTCCATAGGCCCTGTCACATTCACATACCTTGAAGTGTGTACAAAAGAAAGCTTGTGTGTGCTCAACAAAAGGTTGCCTACTGTACTAATCTTATTGTTTGTGAACGCTTTTGTGGCCTTTCTAAATAGACCCCTTTTTTCTAATTGAAAATAATGTTTAAAAAACAGCTCGAAATAGTTTAGTTTATTGTTCTGCCTTGTTTCTCTATATTAGCCACACATTAGGACCTTATTGTGGCGAACGTTAATAGCGCTAACAATGTATACAATAGGCATTCCAACCACGGAGGGTAATACGTGCAGTGCTTTGTGTCGAAATATAAAAGGATAACTGAGGACAATTGTTTAGCAACATTGCCGCAGTTGTTTTGTTTTATATGTTTTTAATACTTGAACTTAAATTATAAAAAATAAGTTTTTTCGGACTTCATTAATTGCTAATTATAGAATTTTTCATAATGTCTATATAGAACTGAAAAATTAAATTAACAAATTATTATTAATTTTAAATCTATTAGTCGTACTTGTGGACCGGTAGATGCAGACGAATGTATTATAAAATTATATATTCATAAAACAAAAATTTTCCACAAATTTATGAATAAAATAGTCAACTACTATAGTCACAACATAGGCTTCAAGATAGTTTAAGTTTAACAGGCTTCAAGAAAGTTCATCTCATACTGAAAGTATTTCATTAGCATATTAATGGCTATGAAATTGTGTTATTGCTAAAATAATATATCGTTGTATCGGTCGAAGATAATAGTTCAATACTCTCTAATTTGACGATATCAAAGCCCAGCTATAACAAGTAAATAATGAAACTAAAAATATTCACTACTTTCAAACAATGATCTCATTCATATCATATCAGACAAACCCTTTCTATTGAAACAATAGAACTGATGGAAAAACCTATTATACCTAGCTTTTTTAATTTTATTGCTGTTATGTATTAGTGTGCAAAAGTTGCTTCTAAAATATAAAAAAAATCCATTAATATCTATAGCTCACACATCGCCCCTGAAAGTGTAACTATAACATTATCCAATGTTATATTATTGGACGTATATAATATTTAAACTTTGTTATTTTACACTAAATGAAACACATTATAGCGCCTTAAAGGTATGAATTTGATAGCTGGACAAATCGTTTTAGTCAGTTCTTTCTAACTTCTAAGAACGATGCACGATCTGTGTTTTACTTTTCTATCCTGGATGGAAATTTGCATATTGACAGAGCATTTCCAAGAAATGTAAAAAGAACTGCCAGCGCAAATTAATAAATAAAATTCAAATATAATAGAGCATATTATATATAAACATATAAATACACTCAGAAAAATAATTTGGTTGATATAACCAGATCTTGAATTAATCTCAAAGCAAAATATTCTTACTTGGCGCATGATCTTGGTTCAACCATACCACATGTTTGGTTGATATAACCAGATCTTGAATTAATCTCAAAGCAAAATATTCTTACTTGGCGCATGATCTTGGTTCAACCATACCACATGTTGGTTTTCATATGTTCTTTACCACATCAGCTAAAATGTAAGGTCAATTAATCTAGTATGTGATTCGATCATATTTTTCTGAGTATGTTATATATATACATTAAATATCAATAGGCCAGAGAAGTTTTGAAATTGCGTAAATAGAAATAGAAAGAATGTATCCGTAACTTATACTTACCTTACCTTAAGGTACCTTACCGTACTTAATCCATCCATCTATATTACAGAAAAGAGAAACAACAGTTCAAAGATTTGTCACAGAAGCTTTAAAGAAAGTTCAGTTGATCTTGGATTGTAATTAGACCAGTTTCTCCACGAAAGCTTTGAAGTAACGTTTCCTCAACTATTATCTTATATTCATGAGTTTTTCGCTGATAATTGTAATTTCTTTTAGAAGCTTACCTTTTTCATGAAAAATTCTTGCTCATTCATATAGCTTTAAGAAACTTTATAACTAACTCGGTTTTTTCCATTACTCTATTTGGATTTTAGTACGTGAGATAAAACAACATATAACAGTGTTTTAGTTTAATAACTATTTTCCCACTATATCCTTTTCAATTTATTTCCTTATTTTATTTTATCAAAAGATCTAAACCGATAAAATCATTTATATTTTAATGCCAGTACACGACGCACAAATCATTTCAATGAAATTAAAACTTCTACAAGACAATAAAAATTTTACAGCACAGAGTAATAAAAAATATTGCTTGAAAAAACACACTTGCCGCCATTCATTAAGTCACTTTCCTGTAGACAACCGGAAAATAAAAAAGGACCAACAACAGTTCTCTACCAGAACATATTTTATTGTAGCCGTTATGAGTGCTCCGAACGATAGATACGGCGCTTAGGTTATAGAACCTAACATGACATGGATGCGCACATTCCGCCATAAAGAGAAAACGGAAATATGTTTAATTGCAGCAATTTCGATGTCTATTAAAGCTAAAAATGTTGTTGAAGCTCCCAACGTTTTATGTAAAAACGTTTCAGGTTTATGGAGCCAAATGTTAAGGGGATTCATGATGGGCTTGTGAACTCTGATTACAGCGCTGCAGTTTCATTTCATCCTCAACCGATTTAAACTTATTTCACACTTGATGAGCAATTTACGAACATGCATATTTACAAATACATACGGATAAGTTATTGAGATATAGTTACTTTTTCGAACAAAAGTTGTCGAATTGCTAAAAGGTAGAATTTCAATAAGAAACCCAAAATAAAAATAAAGAAAATAAACATGAAAATAAGTGGAAGAAAAACACAAAAAACAAAAAAGAAAAATAGAAATGAAAATGAAAATGAAGAGGACCTGAATGAGGATGAATAAAAAGTTGAATGTGAAAAAAGTTGGTAGCATTTCATGAAATTGAGAAAAAAGTGTTGAAGCATGAAAAACGTGAATTTTTTCGCTAGCAAATAAATTAGAAATGATTTCTCCAACGCTTTTCCGTTTTATATTTTCCTCATTTTCATTCTATATTATTTGAGTTAAGTTCGGTTGAGCATATTCGGCAATAATGTTTTATTTGTTGGATGGAGATGGGTGCGATATGGTAAGAGCCACATTTCAGGAGTGATGCTAATTTACTTTTTGCACGGTCATTGGTTTTAGGTTTGGTAATTTTCTTTTTTTTTCCATTTGGTATGGTTTGATTTTTATATTCTAACCGATTTTGATTTTTAGGTTGTTGTTGAAAAATACTTACCAAGGCTATTAGGAAAGAGAACGTATACTTAAGCAATAGGCTTGTATAAAACAAAAGTTTTATAACTGAATTGATAGTGAAATCGATCCCCTTACAAGCACTTTTTTTTTTGGTTGTGCATAAAATTTGCATTTTTATTGAAAAATAACTTTCTCATTAGAACTCTAATTTAATTTAAATTAGGCAATTTAAATAAAATAAAATTAGAAATGAAAAGGGTAATCAAACCCTTTATTGTTATAGACAAATAATCTGTTTATAACAGATTAAAATTCTAAAAACGTGTTTAACATTAAAGAAGAAAACTCTTATATCAAGAATTAATTTTAAAAGAAATTCTTGGACTTTGATAATAATTTTAATACCACGGAATATGTCGTTTTTAATATCTTGATGATGACTTCAAAGTTTAGAAGAAAGTGAAGATAATGTTCTTATTTAAAAGAAAAGTCCTGTCTAGTGTACTATATGTCTTATATATAGTATATTTTTCACAACATTATCACAAATCTAAACCTTAGATATATTAAAAATATATTTTAGATTTTTGAAATAATCATTATAAAATATTAAAAGTTTTTATTACACAATATAAAAGTATAAATAATTTATTCATTGTGATATTAAATATTGCTGTTATATTTATATTATAATTTTAATTGTACAAGAACAATTTTTATATAAATTTTTATATAGTTACTATTATTTTTAAATTATAAAAATCATATACCTTTTATTATGAATTTAATAATAAATATATGCTATTTACTCTTATTGCATATAACATTCAACAAAATAAATAATATTTTTGATTATATATAATTTCACGCAAACTTATTTTTTTTAAAAAACTACATAAAATGTTATAAAATCATATAAAACAGATTAATTGGAATCCTACCAGGACATTCAAGGTATTTGAAATGTATAAAATAAGTTTAAAAATGTTTTGCAATATTTTGGTAAGAACGAAGTATGGTTATTTATTTTCATAGAGAAAGCATTTTTCATTTTACATCTTTAACTTGTATTTTTGAAATGCAATTTAAAAATCTTCTTGACAGAAACAATTCTGACAAGAAATCAGCAACAGTAAAAACCACAATTTGTCAAAAGAATTTAAATGATAAACTTAACTACACTTACCATACTCCATACCATATATACACACAGATACTGAAATTTCTATCTCATAAATATATAAATAAATAATACTCTTTTAAGGTAGTTATATTGTAAATATTCGAATCAAGGTTAAAGGCAAAGTAAAAGTAACATGAGAAAGTATTTTTATTTCGTTAGAGAAAAATATTATCAAGAAAATATTGTTCAATTTTCCATTTCACTTTAGCTATCATGGAGTAGCATTAACAGTACCTCTTTGTAATAAGTTATTAAATATATATCTATAGATACCAAAAAATAATATTAAAATATATAATATATAATAATGTCCATTAAAACAAGAATAGTACGAAAGTTATAATAATTTAAAAACTACTATAGTTGATTCCTTTCATTGTGATTCTCTGAAAAATCAGAAGAAAAAACAAAACCCTTAAAATTTGAATAACGTAAATTCTGTGGAGCTTAGACTCGTTCGGTTAAGCCACGAAGTCCATTATTCTAATTTGAAGGATTCAGCATTCTAAACTTGTCACATGTAGTTCAACAATATTGAACGGATTTCTAAAACCCGTGAATAGATATATCCAAATAATGGGTATTTCGCAATACTTGAAAAATAATAGCTAATAATAGGTGTTTCGCAATACTTGAAACATAATGGCTAATAATAGGTGTTTCGCAATAACTGAAACAATACCTGAGTGCATTAAGAATGATTATTTTACTGTCATTATGCTATTCTTATTTATAAAATTTTTTAATGTTCTTAACTGTTCTTATTTATTAAAATTTTTAATGTCAATTCACTTCCTACAAAAAAACAACTCGAACTCACCTTATATATCTAGGCTTTGTGTCATTCTAGATGATTTATTCAATTTAATAATGGCAACAAACGTCAAATCACTTTTCATGTATGATATAAACTTGTAAATTATCTGGCTTAGAATATATATGTCAAATATTAAATAACAATACATATAGATAATTCTTTTACAAATCGGACGGATTTTGACCAAAAATTACCTCATCACCTCCTATTTGGCTGATATTTTTTTTATGAGCTCATTTCATAAAATAAGAAGACCTATATCTCTAGAAATATATTGAAATTTTTTTTCTTGAAGATATAGACCCATGGGGTTTTCACAATTAGAATAACAGACACATTTTTAAAGGGCCATATCTCAGGTTTCATAAATGATAAAAACTCGAAATTTATTGTGTTTTAAAAATAATTGATTGAAATTTTAAGATATAGTTTAAATAAATAAGATTGTTTATATTTAAAAACTAATATTATCCATTAAATTTCAAAAAAAAAATTTAACTGAATGTATCTGGAGAATTTTCATTTTTTATATTTTATTTAGATTCAGTATTAAATTTTACTGAAAAAAATAATTTTCAGGATGGTATTAATTTTTTAATTATTTTAAGCACGTGTGTACTATATATCCAATAACTGAATTTTCGGAGAATATACTAAGTTCTAATATATTTTTTTTTATTTTTCATTTTTAAAATTATTTTTAAAAGTTTTTTTTAAAAATTAATTTCTAATTTTTGTTATTGTATTTACAAAATTAAGCAATCTTTACAAAAAATTTTAAATTTTATAAAATCTGCGATATACACGAATTCATTTCTTTTGATTAAGATTAAAATATTATTTTATGTTTTAAATTTTGCCGGGTTTTAGGTTGTGGTTTTAAATTTATATTTTTATATAATAACTTTTATTAAATAAAAAACAAACTTTAAATTAAATACAAATATTACAATGATTAATTTATGTAATATATATCATTAACAAATATTTGGGTCTACTTCGTAGACTATTTTCAGTGTTATTACAAATTACACAAATGCTATAATATTATTTTATATATATATATATATACTAGCTAACCCGGCGAACGTTGTTTCCCCTTGCAATTAATTTTCCTGGCGTTCGTTGCGTTGCTCTTGACTTTCATTAGCACGTGTAATTGTATCCTGGTTTCTTACATCTTCATTATTTTCGCCGATATATTTAACCGACGGTTCTGGAGTAATTATGAATTCCGAGTCCGTCGACCAATATTTCCTCCTCGTCCACGAAGACGTGGCATTGTTTTTTGTACGATATTTATATCTTTATATATATAATTCTTCTTTTTTGTGTGTTGAATTTTTGAATTCGCTGGATTTACCAGGAATACCACTACATAACTTAAGATTAAAAATTGGCTCACCTATAATTATGCTGCGGAATTTAAATGCACTTAAGCTATGCAACGTCAGTTTTACAATTCATTTTAGAGATTTTAAAGTTTTTAAACAAATTAAAGTAAGCATGAATAAATTTTAAATTTTTAATATAAATGTATATGGATACCAAAAAATAAAAAATTGATTAAAAAGACATTATCCAGTGGGCCAAATTATGAATCTAAACCTTCCTTGAATCCACTTGAACACACACAAAAAAATTTCATCAAAATCGGTTCAGCCGTTTAGGAGGAGTTCTCTGTCAACACACGTACAGAAGAATTATATATATAAGATATATATATATACATAATATATAGATATAAACTTAAATTACATAATATTTCCTTATATATATCCCACTCCAAAGCATAAAAAATTAAAAATATAAAGTTCACTATAAAGTTTATTAAATAATTATTTATTATTCTTATTTTTTTGATAAGCCGCAGAAAAATAAAAGTTAACTTACAACCACAACTGTTTATTATTTCAAGCAATTTTTTTACTATTTCTTTTTTTTGAATAAAAAATCATGAATTTTTCACTTTCTGAACTTATAAAAAATAATATTATTTTAATAATATCGATATCATGTCATACATGTGCATGCTTCTTAAAAGCTTTGGCTAATGTAGTATGCCATATTATTGGATTCGATCACTCATTTCAAAAAATCCAATCAAACTATGTGTGTCAATTGGTTTGCTGACTTGTGGAATTTTTTTATTTGTAACAAATATATGCGAAAAATATTTAAAACAATAAAAGCCTAAATGTCATTTATTTTATTCCATCATTTTAATGGCATTTTTGCTGTTACTGATATTTTCTGCTTTTTTTATTAATTTTTTCCATAATAAGTTTTAAATACCATCAACTGTTGCCTTTAATTCCCAATCGATATACATAAATCATATGTGTTTTATATATTCTTGTACACACGTACATAAGTGTATATTTATATTGAAAGCAGTGATAGCGACCTACATATATACAAAAAGAAACTAGACACAGACCTACAGTTGTCAGTATGCAGGGTAGGAATAGACAGTCAATCTGTCACATGGTTGCCCTATTTTTCAATCAATCAGTCACAATTTTTATGCAAGTTGACAGTTGAATGACAACTCGTGCGTGATTTCTATTTACATTTCAGCCATAATGTTTAGTATTGTAAATAACACAAATAAACGTGCACACATAGATACACAGTTGACACACACAATCGTACGTATACCGAACGTAACACGTAGATTCACCCATCTAACACACAGCGTATCTGACAGATACTATCCGTGGCCATTTGTTGGCATACATTAAGTGTTATGCGTTTTGAGGTTTGGGAAAAAAAGAGCAAATGTAACTCATTTTAATGTAAATTAAAATTTTATACAATATTAAAAATAAAAGTAAAAGTTTTATTTAACATTTGCATTCACTTAAGTGAGTTATGCATCAAAATTATAATATAAAAGAGTAAATATTTAATAAATTGGTTTTTAAGGACTTTATAATAAATTTATAAATATTTAGATATGCAAAGCATGCACACATAAGGGTTAAACAATTTTTAATCTTAAGATGTAAACAAATTTATAAAAACTAAAATAGCAAAACATTTATCAAAACGTGCTTATCACGTGACCTTAGGGATATGAAATGCTCGAATATATAGGATTACTATATTAATCCTTAAACAGCAAATTATTGCCTAACAACCAAATTACTAACATATTTTCTTTTCAATTTTTTTTCTCCAACACAAACACACACACCAAATACACACACGCCCACATTCGCTTATTCACATTCACGTTCACATATAGGAATCCTTAATGGGCAATTCGATGGGTTCATTACGTAGTGCAACGCCAGGACCAAAAGGTTCCGCAGGTGAAAAAGGTGATGTTGGACGGACTGGTGAACGAGGGCAAGCTGGGCAGAAAGGCGAACGTGGCGATCCTGGCATGACTGGCGAAAAGGGCGATAGGGTAAGTTCAAAAACTTTGATTGATTTACAAATTACTTGTGTGAGTCTTATACGTATGCATATATGTGAGTATTGGCTGTGTGAAGTCCTCTGCAGCGCATCGATGTAGAGTTTGTAGAGTGTGTAGAGTGTGTAGAGTGTAATCTTTTACGTAGGTGGGTGCGTGGTACGCACTGCTACGTAAAATTATTTGAAGCAATAATTTCTGCTCTAGCGATTGCTTAATTGATTTGCTACAATAAATTAGATTGGCTCGATGCATACTTAGAAGTGCGTTATTAGGTATTAAAGTGTTTTCAAACGTTGCCTGGATCATTTATTTTAGTTAAAATCCATTAGAATGTTTGATTGCCTAAGGGAAAACACATACTCATTACTTAAAGTAGCAAGCAAAGCCTGTCATTACGAAAAGTGACGAGGGCGGATTGGATTTGAAGTCATTAGAAATAAGAGATGATAAAGCATGATTAAAATGCTGAATATATGTTTTCACCTAATATGAAATGTATCGATGGCAAATGGTAAAATGTTTTACGTACTACAAATTCTGTAATTAAAGATAATAATTAACAGTCATGTGTTCAGTATATTATTTATTAAAAAAAATGTAAGCATATGTACATATGTGGGGCATATGATTATTATTATTGACAAATTTTTAGAATATCACAATTCATCAATTTTGGAAAAGAAACTGTGAATTAATGCTAATGAAATGAAGGTATGTTAACTAGTTCACAATTTTAAGTATTTTAATTTTAGACTATATACAAAGTATTAAATTTCATGACAAGTTGTTGAATTAGTACTGCTTATAAATTTTAGAATCAGAGAGAGGGAAACATTTTCGATAATCTTAACACTAAAGGGAAATATTCTTGCTTTTTTTGCAATTAAAAAATATTTTTCAGGAATAACAATGTATTTTGACACATTTAAGATTAAAAAAAAAATATCTCCTACAATTTTGGGTTAATCCTTATAGTTCCTTATAATTTAAATAGTTTATTCCTAATTTATACTGATTTTTGCAAGTTAATAAGGTCTTACAACCCTTTACGCTCCGATAGGGCCTTAATTATGCAGATAAATTGTATTCAAATGACCTTCATTATAATTGCATACCGTGTGAGTCTATTCTGTAATTAAATATTTTCAATTTTCCAAAATACTGTCATTCAAAATAGCAGAATTTCATATTCCAAAATCATTCAATATATATTTCTCTCAGCAAGCATGAAATACATTTTTATCAGCCCTTGTTATAGAATCATTTACACTCGTACATCTCTCAAATGTGACCTTAAAAAGAAACTACAGCGACATCAGCACTTTTTCATATGTTAGTCTTCTATTCAATTTCACACTTAATTTGGTGTACGAAAATGTAACCAGGAATGTATATGTCCTTCACGACCATTTGCTTCAAGGTAGACTTATAAAGATTGTCACACCATTTTTTTTCCAAGTCTTTTTCTTATTTTTTTTTTTGTGGATGATACATAAAAATCTTTTTTTTTGTGCCAACTTTTTTGAAACTGTCTCAGCATAAATGCGTAATCGTCCTATAAATGCATATAAAAAACTTTTTCAGTACTCAAGAGAGTTAAGTAGTCGTAGAGATACATAGTCTGCTTTGCTGGCTGAAAAAAAAAATTTGACAAAAATATAAATGATTACACAAAAATAGAAAAAACTTTGTCTATATAAGTAATATAACGGCCACTTTTAGACATTTTCATAATACCAAATAATAATTTTCATGCCTTGGCGAATGGTCTAGTGGCCTTGGCTTTTGGGATTTGAATTTTGCCAGTAAGAAGTTTTGGCTTTAAATGGCTTTTTGCCGTAGTAGGATTTTTTTTTTACTGTTTGTAGTATATATTTTTTTTCTATTCTACTACCTTTTTAACTAGATTTTTTTCAGCTTTTTAGATTTTATTTTCCCTTTTTTATCTATATTATTTTTTTTTTTTCTTGTGTTGGGTTGAAATGGAGGTGTTGCCCCTATTATACCTCAAGCGTACATGCTGGGCCTTATAAAATTTGTTATTCACAAGGGCAGCGTGCTGCGTTTTTGTTGCGCTATAGGTGGACTCCTTTTTTGCTACACACATGCAAGTAGACTACACGTATGCTTCAGGATATAAAAAGTTTTTAATGTGTTTTTATATCATATGAGCACAAAGTATTTTTTTATATATTATTTTTGCCTTACTGACGGTACTAATGTTTTTAGTGTTTTACTTTGTTTGTAGGAGTATTCAGCACTTTTACTATTTTATTTCTTTTAACGAAAAAAAAAAACGAGAAGTTAATTTTTTGTCTATTCTTTACTTAAAGTAGACATCTTAATGTGAAAGAAGATTTATTTGACCTTTTGTCACGTTATTTATTCTCTTCTAACAACTTCATCTTTAGATTTACATATTATATATATTGTGTGCTTACATATATTTGCTCTGATTCATATAATAAAGAGCTTAAGATTAAATTTTTTTAATAATTATAGCTATTTTTGCATTATTTACTTTTAATGTCATAACTTTTGAAGTATTGTAAATATATTTATTTAATCCTGTTAGTATCCTGTTCCGCATTTTATAGCGAGTCATTAACATGGCAAGTAATCGGCTGCGAAAGCTTGTCTTTTCACACAGTTTTAACTCAAACGTTACACTTTATTGCGTACAAGTGTCATGTCAGATGCCACTAAAGCTCCTTGTCTATGTTGACAGTTTACCAGCTTCAGTTCGACATTCCCACGTCACATTCGACATGTTTTTGTACGCTTTGCCCTTTTTTGACAGCTACCAATGCCGGCTACAATTTGATTTGAATAGATACGAATACATGCAATTTTATCTTATGTACATACAACCCGACACTGGGTTCAAGGATATGTTTATTTATATTTATTTTGAATGACAGAAATAAATATTTTGCGTAGGAAATAGTGACAAATGAGAATATTAAATAAGATTATTTTGAAGTGAATGCTCTAAATATGAGAAGGGGAATCTTAATGTGGTGTATAAGCACATTTTATCTACATGAAAGAACTAAAATTGTGCTACTTGAGTAGCAAATTAACTACAGCTTTCAATATAAATTTACTGATTGCATTAGTAGTATAAATAAAAATAATTGGTAATGTTAAATAATAAATAATTGTTTAAAACAATATAAGACCTCAAGTCACTTTCTTAGTGACTTACTTACTTACTTTGTTGGCCATTACAGACGTGAGTCTTCTTTGGCCGCGGCTCCGCCAGCCAGTCCGATTAGTTATTTGCTGTCTCTAGTTAATAGTACTGAGCGCCCCCCAATCATTGGTCTCCTTGTCATTCCACCGAAGACAATCCTCTACCCCATTTTCCATCTGCGAGTACCGAATCAAACACCTTTCTAGCCGGAGCACTTTCTTATGTTTAATTTGGAACATAAAAAACATAATAAGACGTTAATTTCTGATTCTAACTGAGAAACTCTTGAATGAAAGCAAACAACCTTTGTGAAAAAAATCCAAAACTAAAGCTGGAGAAAAGCTCTTAAACTGTTCTGGTAACTAAAATTCCACATGAAATAATTCTTTTGCGCGCAATGAAAGCTGGAAGAAATCTTGATGGATATCAAGATTTGTATTCAAAGAGTACTCTGTTTTAGCTATGTCAAAAAAAAGGAAAATTCTTTAAAATCTTTAAAATCTTAATTTTTTAATCCTTGAAACAAATTTTCAATTTTATTTTTTCAGTTATATTCCAAGGTATGATTGGCTTTAATTGACTTATCCCAGTATGAATAGTTAAAATTTGTATATTTTATTCTCATTATTATGCGAAATTATTATTCGCAATGTTACTTAAGAATAACGTGCTTAGAGGCTCAGTTTTTGAGACACGCATAGCTGTATCTTTTTAAACTGAGTTATGCCTAATGTTTCATGTTTCGGTTGTTTTTCTACCGAAAGCTAATCAATTCATTTATGTTACTAAAAAGTTGAGTATTATAACATAATTTTCAAATAATTATTGCAATCCACTATACACATTGAGAGAAATTGAGTCTAGTGAACCGATTAAATAAAACTAGAATAACGTTGGAATTTAATGTATCTTTAATTAAAAAAAATTGTTGTTATGTTTCGAAATGTTATA
This sequence comes from Teleopsis dalmanni, assembly GCF_002237135.1. Lineage (NCBI taxonomy): Eukaryota > Metazoa > Arthropoda > Insecta > Diptera > Diopsidae > Teleopsis > Teleopsis dalmanni. Next base: position 33,972,901 of record NC_051846.1, read on the forward strand.
ATGTTTAAATTTTATTAACTATAACATATTATTTTATTATTTTAGTTATATTCGTACAAATTAATGTTAAAATTTAATATAGTTTAGTAGCAAATGATGTTTTTAATATCGCATCTGTTCCAGCTATTATTATTGCTTAACTATTAATGCCAGTAGTCATTAAGTATACTCACAAAAAAATCATTTGAGAGAAATAATACTATGTGGTCTATAAATTGCTATTTAATAGTAACTATTAATAACGTGTAGTAACGCATGAACTAATTTTATAAACTTACAGAACTCAAAATGTTAACCGTTCCAACGTTTTGTATTTGAAAATTATATCTTGCACATATAATATGTACTTAAGTAGACTTAAAGAATTATTATTTTATTATTATTATTTAAATTTAATTTACTTTAAAATAGTTATGAAAATATTAAGAAAATAAATTCACTTAAGTCAATCTCATCATAAAATTTTAATAATTAAAATTGAAGATTCATATAACTTTACCTTGATAGATACATTTAAGTCAATTTATTAAAATTACTATTAGTAATTAATATTAACGAACTTTCATTTTACCTGTGGGGTATATCAACACTTAATATCCTTGGATATCGATGATTTCAGTCGTTAGCTGAAATTTTAAAAGACCCTGGCAACATGTTGCGGTTATGCAGATTGGTTTGCCAAAAGTTTGTGAAATTGCTTTGTAATTGCAATAATATTTTAGGTTTCAGTATTTGCTAATGCATATGTGCTGAGCTGTGGTGCGATGTGTTGTGTAGTGTTGTGTTGTGTTGCGTTGTTCTAGAAATTCATTTAACAGAAATTCAGTATGCAACAAGGATCCACTTTTCACAAAATGCATTAAATTTTATGTAACTAAATTTTGCACTTCAGCCACTGTTGTTACGAGCAATTTACCCTAAAAACTGTTAAACGAAAGCAGTAAAATTCCGCTGAACTTTTATAACTTGGATACGTGCTGCATGTCAATCTGCCTTTCAGCGTATTGTTAGACTTTTGTTCAGCATATTACTTTGTACTAACTTTACTGTTTCAATTATTTCAGCAAATGTAGGTTCTTAGTATTCTAAATTTACATTTGACATACTAACTTTTAACTTCTATTAAACAACATTTTGAAATTAATTTATTTGCGCCAGTTGCGTATTCCCTTTACTCAGTATTCAGCTGTCAATTGATTGAGAATTTTTGACTGAAGCAAATATATTTACATAAATATTAATTTTCAAAGTATCAGCTGCAAAGTTTATATACTGGTCCTTTCTTATTAAAGCATAAACTATATAACAAAACTAGATCACTTAAGTAAAGATAGTTACTCTTTAGTTACTCGCACCATCTATAAAATGTAAGATTGCATGTAAATTGTGGAATAGATATTGAATGTTTAAACTCTTTAAACTCTGGGAAGAATTGTGATAAATGAGAGCGAAATTGATGACGATGTAGATTTTCGGATCAACGAAGCGAAAGCTGCGTTTGGCAAACTGAACAACATATGGCGATCCAGTGAACTCAGAACACTGACCAAACTCCGCATCTTCAACACAAATGTGGAAATCTGAAATATGTGAAACGTCTGTGAAACATGAAAGCTCTCCAGACTTATAGAGAGAAAAATGTAAGTGTTTCTCAACAAGTGTCTACGTAGAATTCTGAAAACATGGTGGCCGGATCGTTTATCAAATAAACGCATGCGAAAACGAGCAACTCAAAAACCAACAGAAGATGCGATAAAAATGAGAAAGTGGAAGTGTATAGGTCATACGCTTAGACAACCGAGAGATAACAAAGCGAGGAACCTGCTGCGCCAGCAAAAACTTGAAGAATAAATTGAGCTAGCTGAAGCACTATAATCCTGAAATAACCCAAATTTAAAAAAATTATTGAGGCCTTATCGCTCTACTGGAGGAAATGGACCATTTTAGTAGTATCATCTATAATAACTAGAAAATAGACTTGATAACAAGATTACTTGGATAAAACCAAAATCAATAATTTTATATCTATTTTAATCGATTATTCCCTGAGAGACACTCACATACAAATAGCTGGATTAATTTGTCAACATTTACGGTCCCTGCCAAAAATAATCATTAAGCACCTATCTATTGGGCAGATATTTGGGCTTTACACGAAAGGCGGTTCAATTCTTTCAAAAATGTACTCACAGAATTCTGAAGAACTATAATAAAGTGATAACGGAAACCTCTGCAAATTATCAAAGACACCTTATTAAAAATATGTGGTTACCTTTTAAATCTGAAATATATGTTTTTACATAAAAATGAATAGGTAATATTAGTCCAAGGTTTACACAATCGATATTAACTAAAATTATTGTATAAATGAGGTTTATACTTTCAAAAAGAATTTCTAATTAAAAATTTTATGTTATATGACAAGAAATCTGTTTTTAATAGATTAATAGAGTAGCAATAGTTCATGGAACGATGACTGAAAGTATATTTAATCAATATCCTATTTCACTATTTAATTAAGAAATTTATGTCCTATAATAAGAAATCTATTTCGATCAACGAATGGTAGTAATAGTGCGAAAATTTTTTAAATCTAGAGAAGATGTTTTAATTAAACAACATTTTGAGATATCGGCTGTTTTAGATAAGTATCGGATATCGAATATCATTAGTCCATCAGTTTACTTGGTAAAAAAATTTCTTTTGGATTTAAAAAGTTGCGTTCTGTCACCACTGTTTTATGTTCGAAATAAATTTCTTGTTATGGAAAATAAAATTATTTGTACTATCAGCGGCGTCTGTATTGAAGGCCTAATCTACAACTTATTTAATTGAAAATAAAATGGATAATTATAATATTGGACGGATTCGAATACCAAAGAAAAGACAAGACCACTGACGATGAGTACTTGGCAATACTCGTAACAGCGTTGTATTGTCAGCCAAATCTTAATAAATTAAATATAATTTTTGTCCTTGTATTTTCTTTGCTATTCGAATTCGTCTAATTTTTAAATAGTTTCCTTTCGTCATGAAGACGCGTCACTCTCGGCAAGAAAAAATTTATATTGATAATTGTTGTAATTTTCAAACTAAAAACTATACAAGAATAGGAAATAATTTGTTTCTTCTCATAAAATCATTCTTAATGAATGATTAAACTTGAAATAATTTTACGTCTTAAGTGTTTTCTCTAAAGATATTTGAAATACTTTCTAATTTGCACTTCAACAAATAGAAACCTTTTAATACTTTCGTTATAAGAACTTTCGTTCGTATACTATATGAGGACATATCATATATCAAAGTAAAGTAAACAAATAAGACATAAAAATTACACTTTCACTCTTCCAATTTCAGTAGCAATTTCTACTGAACTCCATTTACCCCCTTCAACACTTATTAACACAAAAAACAAGCGCGCGAGGATAATACACTAACACAAACAAACAAACGAACAAACAAACAAATTACAGAGACGTTCCAATGTGTTAGTATTATCAAGCTTCTACTTTAAGTTAAATCATCCCAGGCACTTTGTTCAAGGATCTTTGTCATGTTGTTTTAGCGCGGAAATGTACGATTTATCCTTTTTATTCTCACTAACAATATTACAATGTATGAAGCAGCAGACTCTTTACACTCTACGTTAAGATACATATTTTTTACTTTACAAATTTAAGCATTTACAGATGATAATTTACTTTTTCAAAATAAAATAAAATAAAATAAAGTAGAATAACTAACAAAAACAACAAAAACTACATGCATACATACGAATTACATAGAAAATGTATAAAAACGTTTCATTGTATTCAATGCCTGTTGGCATCCTGATGGCATACTGAGTGTGCTTGTGTGTGTGTTTGTGTGCTGTTTGTTAGTGAATTTGTTTTAGTGTTTGCATTTGTGTCTGTGTTAACAACACTTTACTAGATTTGTGACAATAAATTACAAATGCGTTCTCACAACGTTTTTTATGTATTCTGCTTTCATGCTTTTATGCTTTTTGCTTTATTTGTACTATTTTATAAGTGAAATTTATTTTATTTGTAGTAAATCCTTGAAAATTTGTTAATATGGGTAAAAATCTTGTTAAGGGATTTGAGAGCAGGATTTAGGTAACGGTTACACTGAATACAACAAAAGGAGATGTCGCATAAAAATGTAACAAAGCAAAATGTTGACCTTTAAAGTTAACTGTCAACATGCACAGTTTGTGGCATTGCATTTTGAAAATAAAAATCATTTATCCTTCGAAATTGTTGATTGTAAAATTAACTTTAACTTTAAACGATCATTACTATTGAATTTTTGAGAATTTATTTATTTTCAATAAAATTTTGAAAATTGTAGAAAATAATTAAGTGCGTTGCAGAGCGTAGTAAAATTAAAATTAGACGATCGAAATTAATTAATTTCTGAACAAAGCTTTTCAGAAGCTTTTTCTAAAAAGCTTTACTTTTGAAATGGAATTTTTGCTCAATATAACTTTTGAGATACGCTTTCTTCTAAGTAAGTTTTGAGCTCAATCGACCTAACAGAACCTCTCCCAAACATGGTAACCTTATCGATTTTTCCAATACCGCAAAAACTATAACCGGTAGTTCTTTATAATTAATAAAAAGGGTTAAGCGAAAGAAAATAACTGTCGCCTAACTGGTAGGAGAATCATTTTGCCATTCATTTTAAAAGCTAATAGACATCGGATAAGTACAGAAGTCTGAGTCTGGCGATTCACAACAAAGTCTGCAGCTGTCGTCTCTAGTAATACTTAGGTTCGTTAGATGCTTTTTAACTCCACAATGCCCACTTTGAAGCCCAGTGACAACTCGGATGCCACTTCCATTCAGTATAAGTAGTTCCCTACTTCTGGCTTTTGATCAATACGGCATGGATACTTTAGCTTGTCTGCAGACAATTGTATTATCCCTTACAGTCTGAACTGCCCTTTCCAGCCACTCGTTAATTTTAAATTTGAAAAATCTCCATGAAGGATTGTAGAATGGTTGAGGCTCAATATAATATAAGGCCGTCTCTATTCTGAGTAGTTTATATGCTTTATCGATTTTTCAAATCCGCTATGCCCTGGCATCCATATTAAGTGAACCCTGTGTTATACTGAGTGTTATATCTTCTCTTTTCTGATATCATATTAGCAGTACAATGACTGCATACTCATAAGTTTTTTAATATTTGCTGTCAAAAAAATAATCAAGCCCATTTTTGACGTCCCCATTTAGAGTAAAAGTGTGTATATTATAAAAACTTTGTGGGTATCCACTTTAGTGATTATTTTAACCTATGAAATCTGGTAATACAATATAAAGGAAAGTACACCACATCAAAATATAAAAACTTTGGAATCATCTTTTTAGAACATCTATCCTTTTTTATAAAGATATGCGCTGATTTTATCCTGCTCGCCAGTCATTTAAATTTAAATAAGGTACGTCCACAAGATAATAGTACACTTTCAAATGTCTTCTTGCTGCAGCTAATATATTCTTTATTTACAATAATATCCATATTAAAATGAAAAAGCTTAATTTTATTAAACTTTTAGTTTTAATTAAACAAAAAATTGTATAAATTTTTTTAGCACATAACACTAATGTTACATTCAACTTGTTAAGTTTGTAAGGACGTAGTAAGAAATATGTAAAAAGGGTTAAAAAAATTATTTTATTTCAACTTGTTGTTTTTGTAAGATATTCATTTAAACATCTGAATAAATTTTTTACTATACACTTTTACAAGTTACTAAATTTATTCAGTGTTAGAGCAAAATATCAAATAAATATGATTCTCTCTGATAAAAATATTGTCAATTGTCTATTTTATTTTTATTTAAAATTGCAACTTCTGCGCAAAAGGAAAACAAATGCAAAAAGGCTGAGATACTTACCTACTTTATATTCATATCGGGTTCTTAAGTGTATTTAATTAAAACTTAGTAAAGTAGGTTCAGTACTACATTTTATTAAGAGAAGCGAAGTCTATGAAGGATGCACAACAGATCTTTAAATGGAATTGCAAAGACCCTTAATTTATTATTGATACTAATTACATAAAAAAATATTCTACAAGTTGAGTAAGAGTAAGAAACTGATTTATTTAATATATTTCATTGGTTTATACACAATTTGTCATAATATTTTGTTTCGACGTATGTACCTAAATAAATACTAATTTACAATAAAATGATAACCGTAATGAAACATTTGTTGCAGTGTTTGTGCCTAAATATACACTAATTTATGACGAAATGATATCGATAACAAAACATTTGTTGTGGCGTGAAAGCCTGAATAAGCACTAAATATAATGAGATAAATAAATAAATAGCAAAATGATGTTATGTACATTTCAGATTGAACAACTTAATTACTCTAAGATAAGATAGTAGTTGCATGTTCATATTTAAATACTAATATACATTTACGATCCATTTGTTTCACTGCATCGCACTTATTAGTTTCACCTACCTTGCTGTAAACGATCACTCAATAGAGACTGTTCCAAGCTGCGTAAATGTTTTCTCATGTAGTTCATGCTCCCAAGCCAATATTTTATTCACATATTTGCGCATTATGGGGCATATTGTATTTCCCTTCCTCTCCTACCTACCCCCACGACTATGCATTTCAAACGAGATTAAATATTAAATCCTGGTATCATAACTTTAGTCCCTGTAAATCGCTTAATAAAAACTAGCCACCCTATTTCAAAAAAATATTTATACAAACAAAAACGATTTGAAAAGCAAACAATTTTTTATTTTGAACTGAAACTGAATGAATGAGCATTTATTGAGGTTAGTTTAGGTAAGTTTGATTTACACAAAAAATATTGTATAAACAAAGTTGAGGTAGATACAATCGCCACAGAGTAAAACAACAGCTGAGTTCGTGGAGCAATGTATAACTGATTAATAATTCATTAAGCAACGATGTGGTACCTTTAATTTGGTGCAGAAAGATGTTGGCCAGCAAACAAATAAATCAACTGATGTGTGCACTTGGTACGCTAACGACAGCGGTCGCCGTTGTTGGTCGCAGTCAAAGGTTGGCCAAGCACCACGCAAAGATAGGAACGAACCAACGTTAACTCATTTTAAAACTGTAAAAGGTATGAACTGCACGGTTGATTGGTTCGCAAGAGGGTTTCCAGAATGGAAACTTCAGCAATACAGCCGTAACTTCACTAGCATAAAATGTTAATGCGGGCAAAATGAAGAATTTTCATTTACCTTTTCATTCGTTTTTGTAAGCATAAATTTATGCACGCTGCTTACGGCTCAGCGTTGATGTTTGGGATGATTTGATTCAAGCAACTGGAAAATTGAATTTGAAAATGAGGTTAGCAAGGCAAAACGCACAGATTTACATAAAAAACGAATTGCACTGAACGAGTACTGTTGCCTCAAAGATACAAACAAATACTGACAGTGAGTTTGAGTTTTTGAATGAATGATTTGTGTGGAGTACACCTTGGCATGCATGGAAAACAATTTTAAAATCAATTGAATGAAAATCTCTCTATGGTATTATTATATTTCATTTTGTTTTCTTTTTTTAGGGTCATCCTGGTGTTCATGGACCAGCAGGTGCCAAAGGAGAGCCCGGACAACCTGGCGTACCAGGCATTGCAGGAGTACCTGGCGCATCTGGATTGAAGGGTGACCGTGGCTTACCTGGTGAAATGGGACCTTCTGGTCCAGCGGGTCCACCTGGACAAGTTATTTATGCTGACGCTCCTTTCGGTGGTAATGCTACACAATGTCAATGTCCGGCCGGACCAACTGGATCTCCTGGTCAACGTGGTCCGCAAGGTTATGAAGGACCACCTGGTTTGAACGGCGAGCCTGGTCCAGCTGGGCCGAGTGGTTTGACCGGCCTGCCTGGCACAAGAGGTGAAAAGGGCGAAAAAGGTATACGTGGCCTGAACGGTCCGAAAGGTGATCGCGGACCTGAAGGTCCACCTGGTCAAGCCTTTTTCGCTGGCGGTTATGAAGGCATGGCTATGAACGGAACTAAAGGTGATAAAGGTGAGAAAGGTATGCGCGGACGACGCGGCAAACCGGGCACACCTGGACCAATCGGACCGCCGGGCAAACCAGGACCAATGGGTGATGTTGGACATTCGGTAAGTTTAAAACAGTTATACAGTTTTGTACTTTTCATTTTTATATTGACTTAAAAAAAGTTTACCTAATTAAAATAAATATTTTACTCTGCGGTTTTTACATGCCAACAAATAAACATGCAATCAAAGGTTTTTAGCTAGAATCACTTTCATGTAAATATGCGCCAGGATGCGCACTGTAGAGTTTCACGAAGCTAAAAGTAAATCCATGCATTGACTTTAGAAAAAAGAACGAAAATGAAAAACTTTGTTGCGAAACCCATTTGACCCAGAACCAACATTTTCGTAACAGAAATTGCTGAATTTTGCTTAACGGCACGCTGAACAAACAAAACTTTCACATTTTGTATTTAAATAAAATGGCCAAAACATTTTTAATTTTTATTTGGAAAGTTTTGGACGAGCAACAGACAACAAATATCGACCAGCAAAAAGCAAAAGCTATATTTGCAATGTGTACCACATCAAACATATACAGTGAACATTCATATAAAATTTTCTCTATTTTTTATTTTAATTATAAAATAGTATTAATATGTTTATAAAAGTACAAGAATTTTTGTAATTAAAACAGGAGTTGTATATCAATTCTACAGTCTTAATAGTCCTTGATAATACATTCGCTTTCATTTGAGTTTGCCTTGGCTGTGCTAGCTGCAGTCTTTTATAGTCCTTTTATTTGCCAACAGCGTATATCCTTGATATTATCTTGTCGAGACATAAGTAGTTTTTCACCGAAATCTGAAAATACTCTCTACTGTATTAAGTACACTTTCGCATATCCTTTTAGCCTTACATTCATTTTTCAACTTTCATTTGTTAAAGACAAAAATTACTTCAAACTGTTGCTTTTACGTTTGCACAAACTTTGTATCCTGTTTGCGAAAATTAAAATTGTTTCGCTTTTATTCACATTCATTGACATACTTTTTGTTCCATGTTTTTTACGCTATTATGCGATTATGACAGCTTAACTTTTAAAGTTAAATATTAAAATTTATGCGCATACACTGACGCAGAAATATCCTTTGTTTGTACGGATTTAAAATGAGTTTTATTTTATCTCCACTACTTTTTTTTAAAGTATTTAATCACACAATTAATTATTTGGTACAGAAAGTGAAAGCATCAGAAATTATTAATAAAAGATTAGTTTAAAGTATTCTTTAGTAAATCATACAGAATTAGTTGCACAAAAATTATTTTAAAGAATTTTTACTGTAGTATAAGCCATTTATATTATAATCTTATAAATTATTCATCTCACAAAAAAAAAAAATTTTGTGAAATAAAACAAAAAATATACTAGGGCGGTTTGATAAGTCAGTGATTTTTTGAATAAAACAAATTTTTTTCGGCAAATAAACATTTTATTTTTCTACATAATCACCTTTTAGCTCGATACATTTAATCCAGCGTTCTTCTAATTTTCTTATTCCCTCCAAGTAATAGGTTTTCTCAGAGCTCTCAAAATACGCGTTTTTATCTACAATAACTTCTTCATTCGACTCAAATCTCTTACCGTCCAGCCATTAGTTTAGGTTTGGAAACAGAAAATAGTCGCAGGGGGCTAAATCTGGAGAATATGCTGGATGGGGTAACAGTTCGTATCCCAATTCGTGGATTTTGGCCGGTAATGATTAATCAGCACACGAAATTCACGAGGTGGTCTGCTCATCAACGAAGTAGCTTGCTCAAAATTAGAAAGTTGTCCACTGGTAGATTACAGCTAACGGCAGCACTGTTGCGTTTGAAGTAACTGCGCGGAAAATTCAAAAAGTCACTGACTTATCAAACCGCGCTCGTATTAAAAATTACAATACAAATAAAACACGCTATTTAAATTAAAATTCTATACACAGAATAAAACAAAAAGTAATTGTTTTTAATTTCAGTCCATCTTACAGAAAATTTGTAACATTTTTAGAAATTCTTTAAAAAAAAACTTTTCTACTAACTATATATTTGAAGACATTCAATTCCACGATAAAAGTGATTAACACAACAAACACTTTCAACAACATCTTAATACATTTTTAATATATACTTTCTTCAGGAAAATATTTACCGTTTTACCATATATATAATCTATTCTGCGATAACACTGAATAATACTTCAAATAATAATAGCAACACCCTAAATATATTTTTAGACAAAACCAAAGATCTTACTATTCATAATAAATCGTATTTAATTCTGCGATTAAACTGAATTATATTGCAAAAAAAAAATATTTATTTTTGCTCAGTATTTTCTAAAATATTGTACTAAAATTACAGGGTAGACCAGGTATACCAGGACCTAAAGGTGATTCTGGAGTGAAGGGACAAAAAGGCGAAAATGGTGGTCGAGAAGGCGTAAGTAGAATGATGTTTTAAAATATCTTTAATTAATTTTATTCATTTAGAAAATAAATTTTAAGATTATTCATTTTACTATATTTAAAGAAAAAGTATTAATTAATGAATAATGCAACTAGAACTAAACACACCAGAATATAAACATTCATAAATAATTTGTTGGTATATGACCACTTATTATACCAGGTATATATAACAAAAATGATAAAAGATTTTAAAACTGATATTAAATACAATTAGATATCATTTTTCAGTATTTTGAAGGTTGTGGTATATATGTTGTATATATCATTTACGTATATATGAAAGTAATAATAATAAATATTAGTTCTAGTACTAATGGCATCTTTAATTGGTAAATCTGGGCTAAATTTTTCAATCGAGATACTCTTTTAATGCACTTTTAGACCAATTTTATTTTCGATTGGTAAATCTGGTGCAAAATGTATAACACTCGGGATTTATTTATAACACTCTAAATATTTTATCAGAATAACAAGATTACACTGCTGCTGTTTAATAGTTATTTTTTAGGTTTTGAAAAATGGAGTGTAATTTGATTAGATATATGTATTTATGAAAAATATAACTATCTACTAAAATAATTACAAAAATGTTAGATTACTCCGAAAGTATTCGATTGGACAACAAAATTTGACGGATAGGTAAAGAATTTAAATTGAATCTGGATGTACCAATTGAAAACGCCATAAGAGAGTTTCATTAGCAAAAATTACAAATACAATAAAATAAAATTTAAATTATAATATTATACTAATTCATTAAATAATTGAGCAGTCTTAAGAACAAATTTTATTTATTCATATATTTTATAAGCTAATTAATTAATGTCAAAAATAATAATACTTCAATATAAAATTATAAAATCAATATATAGAATATTTATAAAAATTTAATATATAAAAATAGATATATATAAAATATAATATATATACTTATAAATAAAAATATTTTATTGTTACCAATATTTCAACTATCATCCACATTAAGTTCTCTGCAGATGACTATAGAATATAGTCGAAAAATCGATAAGAATAAAATGTTTTTAAAACTACTTTAAAAATTATTAATTATTTAAAATCGACCAATTAGCCAGTATAAAATATAAAACTTACTTAATTTTAAATTTCACTACTTAATTGCATTATAAGGAACCATTTAACTTAATTAATCTTGAGTATATCTCTTGTTATTTGCTTTAAATCTTTGTTTAAATATTGTTAAGAAGTTTTATCTGAATTACCTATATTTTGGAAACTAATATATTTCATAACTCTTATAACTTTTAAATTTTTAAATATTTGTTAGGGAAATTATTCTTACAACTAACTTTTAAGTTTCGTACAAAACAAAGGAGTTAGCTAGCCTCCTTTAATGCAAGCTACCATTAAATTGCAGTGAATACGCTACAATTTACAATCATTAAGTTCTTAACTTTTATAATTAAAAGGAAAACTTGAACTTAAACTTTTCTAAAAAGGAAAACTACAATAAGAAAAAAACTACTGAAAGCATAAATCAGTACAACATTTTCAAATTTAACGCTTTTATTAACTTAAATGTTGGCTTCACTTGCAGTCGGCGGTGCAGGCTAAAGAAATGGAAAGTCATAAAAGTGAAACGCCTTAAAACCCAAATGTTTTGTATTTATTTTCTTAAAATCTGAAAATCATAGAAATGTAAAAAATTAGCTTAAAAGAATTAAAATTTATATTTCCCCCTTTCATTATTTTTAATGCAAACTTACTCATTAAATATGCATAAAAATGAAATATTTCGCAAGGATTAAAATAAAATCATAATTTTTGGCAGCACTTTTCTTTGTGCGGCTAATATTAAGCAAAGTCACTAGTTTTGCGAGGAGGCAGGCAGCCAGTGAAGTAGGCTTTTGCATAAAACTCATAGTTTCCAGCAACCCAACCTTACACCCAATTAGCACGCCACTTTAGCAGAATGTGCTAAATTAATTCATTTTTATTTTATTTCTATTTTTTTTGTTTGTAATATAAACAGATTTATGCAGCCAGCGGAACCGCAGCGAATAAATTAAATCCTTTACAAACCTTTTATGAAATTTATATGCACTTTTCAAGTGCGGTGGCAATGCCAATGGTGAATGTGGAGTAGCGCAATCTCTCTCGGCACACTGTTTTTTGGCACAGATACCGTCGTTTACTATGTTGGCTAATGCACATTCTGCGGTTAATCCTTCCAAGTGTTTGTTTAAGATACTTGTACTGGTTT
>NC_051846.1:33985774-33988866 GCF_002237135.1 Teleopsis dalmanni
AAGAAAAAATTTATATTGATAATTGTTGTAATTTTCAAACTAAAAACTATACAAGAATAGGAAATAATTTGTTTCTTCTCATAAAATCATTCTTAATGAATGATTAAACTTGAAATAATTTTACGTCTTAAGTGTTTTCTCTAAAGATATTTGAAATACTTTCTAATTTGCACTTCAACAAATAGAAACCTTTTAATACTTTCGTTATAAGAACTTTCGTTCGTATACTATATGAGGACATATCATATATCAAAGTAAAGTAAACAAATAAGACATAAAAATTACACTTTCACTCTTCCAATTTCAGTAGCAATTTCTACTGAACTCCATTTACCCCCTTCAACACTTATTAACACAAAAAACAAGCGCGCGAGGATAATACACTAACACAAACAAACAAACGAACAAACAAACAAATTACAGAGACGTTCCAATGTGTTAGTATTATCAAGCTTCTACTTTAAGTTAAATCATCCCAGGCACTTTGTTCAAGGATCTTTGTCATGTTGTTTTAGCGCGGAAATGTACGATTTATCCTTTTTATTCTCACTAACAATATTACAATGTATGAAGCAGCAGACTCTTTACACTCTACGTTAAGATACATATTTTTTACTTTACAAATTTAAGCATTTACAGATGATAATTTACTTTTTCAAAATAAAATAAAATAAAATAAAATAAAGTAGAATAACTCACAAAAACAACAAAAACTACATGCATACATTCGAATTACATAGAAAATGTATAAAAACGTTTCATTGTATTCAATGCCTGTTGGCATCCTGATGGCATACTGAGTGTGCTTGTGTGTGTGTTTGTGTGCTGTTTGTTAGTGAATTTGTTTTAGTGTTTGCATTTGTGTCTGTGTTAACAACACTTTACTAGATTTGTGACAATAAATTACAAATGCGTTCTCACTACGTTTTTTATGTATTCTGCTTTCATGCTTTTATGCTTTTTGCTTTATTTGTACTATTTTATAAGTGAAATTTATTTTATTTGTAGTAAATCCTTGAAAATTTGTTAATATGGGTAAAAATCTTGTTAAGGGATTTGAGAGCAGGATTTAGGTAACGGTTACACTGAATACAACAAAAGGAGATGTCGCATAAAAATGTAACAAAGCAAAATGTTGACCTTTAAAGTTAACTGTCAACATGCACAGTTTGTGGCATTGCATTTTGAAAATAAAAATATTTTATCCTTTAAAATTGTTGATTCCAAAATTAACTTTAACTTAAAACGATCATTACTATTGAATTTTTGAAAATTTATTTATTTTCAATAAAATTTTGAAAATTATACAAAATAATTAAATGCGATACAAAGCGTAGTAAAATTAAAATTAGACGATCGAAATTAATTAATTTCTGAACAAAGCTTTTCAGAAGCTTTTTCTATAAAACTTTACTTTCGAAATGGAGTTTTTGCTCAATATAATTTTTGAGATACGCTTTCTTCTAAGTAAGTTTTGAGCTCAATCGACCTAATAGAACCTCTCCCAAACATGGTAACCTTATCGATTTTTCCAATACCACAAAAACTATAACAGGTAATTCTTTATAATTAATAAAAAGGGTTGAGCGAAAGAAAATAAGAGCTTAAAAATTAGTTTTCATTTTTGTATTTATTGTTACATAGTATTTAATATAACTGGCGAGACAGTCACACAAAATGTTTTCTGTTGTTTCTACTTCTTCACAACAAAATCTGCAGCTATGGTCTCTAATAATACCTAGGTTCGTTAGATGCTTTTTAACTCCACAATGCCCAGTGTGAAACCCAGTGACAAGTGGGATGCCACTTCCATTCAGTATAAGTAGTTCCCTACTTCTGGCTTTTGATCAATACGGCATGGATACTTTAGCTTGTCTGCAGACAATTGTATTATCCCTTACAGTCTGAGCTGCCCTTTCCAGCCACTCATTAATTTTAAATTTGAAAAAGCTCCATGAAAGGATTTGTAAAGAATGGTTTGTGGCCTCATATACATATAAGGCCGTTCCCTATCTGATTAGTTCATCTGCTTTTTCGATTCTCTCAATCTGCTATGTCCCGGGATCCATATTAAGTGAACACTGTGGTTATATCTTCCCTTTTCTGAATATCAGTTAGTTGCTGTGAATTAGCAACTATTCTCATAAGTTTTTAAATATTTCTGTCAAAAAAAAAAATCAGAGCCCGTTTTTGACGTCCCATCTAGAGTAAGTTGTGTGATTATTTTAACCAATGAAATCTGGTAATACAATATAAAGGAAAGTACACCACATTCAAATATAAAAACTTTTGAATCATCTTTTTAGAACATCTATCCTTTTTTATAAAGATATGCGCTAATCTTATCCTGCTAGTCAGTCATTTAAATCACTTACTAATTTCTGGCATATGACTTTCGAAGTAAGCAATAAGGTACGTCCAGTAAATAACAGCACACTTTCAAATGTCTTCTAGCTGCAACTAATATATTCTTTATTTACAATAATATCCACATAAAAAAGAAAAAATTTAATTTTATTAAAATAAAATTTATCCCTACATATACATGTACAAATTTCAGTTTTCAAAAAAAAATTGTATAAATTTTTTTAACACAACACCAATGTTACATTCAACTTGTTAAGTTTGTAAGGACGTAGTAAGAAAAATGAAAAAAGGGTTTAAAAAATTATTTTATTTCAACTTGTTGTCTTTGTAAGATATTCATTTAAACCTCTGAATAAATTTTTCACACTACACTTTTACAAATTACTAAATTTATTCAGTGTTAGAGCAAAATATCAAATAAATATGATTCTCTCTGATAAAAATATTGTCAATTATCTATTTTATTTTTATTTAAAATTGCAACTTCTGCGCAAAAGGAAAGAAACTAAAATAAATACAAAAAGGCTGAGATACTTACTTTATATTCATATCGGATTCTTAAGTGTATTTAATTAAAACTTAGTAAAGTAGGTTCAGTACTACATTTTATTAAGAGAAGCGAAGTCTATGAAGGATGCACAACAGATCTTCAAATGGAAATGCAAATACCCTTAATTTATTATTGATACTAATTACATAAAAAAATATTCTACAAGTTGAGTAAG
>NC_051846.1:33988966-34002601 GCF_002237135.1 Teleopsis dalmanni
ATTAACATAAATTCTCTTCAACGAATTCTTTATTACCAATGAATTATTTGTATAAAATATTTTTTTAATACTGGTTGTTTCCTATATAACATACCTTTTAAAATTTTTAAATCGTTTTCTTGATCCATAAAGCGAAACAACAATATACCTATTGTATTGCAATAACATACTCAATATTTGCCATATATAGAGTATTCCAAATAAAAGCCCTAAAAAAAGGTTTCAGTCATATGGATATTTATTATGACTATTTTTTTTTTTTTGGGTGAAGTTCTTTTTTACTATATATATGTATGTCCATACATATTGTAACCTTCGAACGCTTTCAGAAAACACCATGTATATAAAAATATATGTATGTATATTTATATATATTTAATAAACCAAAAATGTCAACCTTCCCACAATGAATTGGGTCGGATTGTCAATGCAACTTATCGGAGTACCTGTACATATTGTCATCTCGAGGAACTGTAGGCCTGATGAGCTTGTCACAGCAGGTACACGGCTTACTATAATTCATTCCCAGAGTATCTATATGTCACACACTATAACCAAATAGCTAAAGAAATGAGTAACCCCTAAAAATTCTGCGTAGGTGAAGAATTTTGTCAAATCACAAAACTTAACTTGAACTTAGACCAGCAACTAGACAGCTGCTTCAACTAAACTGGTACCTACTTAGCACTACGGTATCGGTGCTGACAGATCACTGCATATTAAGAACCTATGCAGGGAAGGGGAGAGTTTCATCTATGTAATAATAACCTTTCTCATAGCTGTGACTGCAGAAGAAGCTGTGTTTCATGTTAGGTGTTAATGCCCATCTTTGATTAAAAGATTAAATATCTTTAGCGCACATTATCTCACTGACCTGGCAATGGTGATATTCAAAACTCTAGAGATAGTCACGTTTATTGACTTGTCAGTAACTTGACAACTTTTTTTTTTCTTAAATACGGAGGTAGTGCTTATTTTTTTTTGACGTTATTTATGTGCAAACTCTATTGTTCTGTGAGACTTGAACCCATTAAAACTACTTCTTAGAAATGAATGAAGAAGATTTCAACAACAATGTGAAAACTTCAATTCCAGTAATCAAAGGAGAGAGAGTAGAGCAGATAAGTGTTTTGTTCTAAATACGATACTCATTTTGATGATGTTCTCTGTCATATACATAAGCAATGTCTTTATCACAATGGCCCAATATCAGTGAATATATCCCAACTCTATATAAATATTTAAAATCTTTAAAGAATATAAGTGCCCAAAATACGTGGTGCTAGTTTGATAATATTATAAATTGTAGTTTATATGATAACCTAAATTCTACTTTAATAACTAAATCTATAATAAATTTCGTTCATATGCGTAATGATTTCAAAACCTTTGAGAAGTACTTCAAATGTAAAATAATTTGTGTACCGGAAATAAATCCTTAAAATCTATTTTTCAAAGCTCTTACAAATCAGCAAAATTAATTTTTGCACGCTGAGGCAAAATATTTGTTAAAACTTTTTTTTCCAAATAGCTAATTTTGAATTTTGTTAGCCACTTTATTCAGATTACACAAATAAATTCCAAATTTTGTTGCTAAAAGTTTGAAAAAAATATTTGAAAAAAATGCAAATATACTTGGAGGAAACCAAACAAAAATGTTTAGTCCTGCGGAGTTACACACATAAAACCGCTAAATACTTTTGAAAATTTTTTCATTCTGGGTAAGCATTATATTTTATTAAAAAATTCTACTAAATTGTATGATGGAATATTCTACACAAACCACATAAGCTCTTAAGCTGGTAAACGCGCTCTTTGAACAATTTTCAACAAATTTAATTTATATAACAGAAAATATAATAGCAGATAGTGTTTAAATCCCAACAAGATTTAAGAAAATAAATTCAATTTTTTTTTTACTTCAATTTACTTTTTAGTAATAAAATATTATTTTCATGTTACAAATTAAAAGTAACAGAAAAATTAAATAGAGAATTAAATTTGTTGTTAAATAATAACAACAAAATTTTTAATTATTTTTATTAATTGAATTTTTAGTTGACCATACAGCTGCTTTAATTATAACCAAATACCCATTATCAGTGGTCGTGAAACTATTTCCTATATTTAATAATTCGTAAATAGTCTTTTGAGACTGCAAGTAACAAAGATTGAACTCGTGGCGTCCCAAATTTGAAGCTTAGAGTCAGTGCTCATTAGTCAACTGACTCAAAGCTGTACTAGACTTGTATATTCGACCTTGTATTTTTGTTAATTTACTGTGAAAGTTCATTAACAAATTCACTTGCTGTGTTATGTTATAATGAAATCATAAACCAGATGTAGAATAATTGAATTTATTATTTATAATTAGTTTTAAGCGTTAGGTTTCAATACTATTCTATTATAGAGGTATTAGTCAAACAACAGGAGGTGTTGCCATCCAAGCAGATTTAACTAAGCAAGATCTGCATTTGCAATTGTTCGTAACATCTGGAGCTCAAGCGTATTATCTCCAAAGCCAAAGAGCAATGTATATAACATATGTGCAAATCAATTTTGCTATATACTTTTGAAACATGACTGATGAGCACTGAAACTAGACGCATGCTGCAGTATTTTACCAACAGATGTCTGCGAAATATATTGAGAATTTGGTGGACCATGAAATGCTGCTGCAACTCACAAACAAAAAAACCATCAATGTGCAAATAAAACGACGAAAATACAACTGGCACGGGCACACATTAAGAAAACCCTACGAAGAAGTTAGTCAACTTCACTACAATGGAAAATGCAAAACAATCGAAGACCCAGTAGGCCTCGGACCACTTGGAGAAGAACCATCCGGCATAAAATAAACATATCACTTAATGAATTAAGATATTTAACATTAAACAGATATACTTGGCGATTCTATTTAAATAGTCTATGTTCCTGATGGAATACCGCCTAATAATATGAAAATCTCGAAAAAAGATAAAATGAGACCTACCTGTTTGTTAATTATTTGAAATGATTTATAAAAAAGCAGCAAAGACTACAGATAACTACAAAAAAATTGTTCACGTCTTAATTACTATTACAGTATGCATAAAATTATGATATGTACTATGGAAAATGATTTAAATCTTCACATTAAGAAACTATTACTAGCGAACTGACATGGACTTTAATTAGTTACTTTGAATCGAAATAATATTTAAAAATTCATGTAATCCGTTTTAAAGGATTAAAGTTTCAAAATCATATGATTTTTAAAAATTAAAGTTGATTTTTTTATGTGCTCTAAAACTTTTGTTATAATTGTCGTTTAATGAGCTTAAATTTAAGTCAACATAAAGTTTATGTTCTCATAACATTCGAAAATTAACTTCTTACATTATAAAATAACACAATCGTTATCTGGTTTACATCAAATCATACTTTGTGGAAAATCACAGCAACAGCATAAATTTGTTAAAAGGAAAACAAATGAAACTCCATATCAGCAAAAGTCATAAAAAAACCAATCTATTTTCGAGTTAACGATGAAATGCTGACATCGTTGACAAAATTCCGACAATATGGCAAAAATAAACGCAACGTAGAAAAGCGCATCCTACGCTTGTTGCCTGTAACCTTAATCTCCTCGAAAATAGGACAAAATTAACAGAAAACAAAAATCTCATCTTGCTTCACATAAATTCCATTGCTGCAAATTACTAAATGCGTAAATCTAATTAGGAGATATTCACTTATGACTGCTTCATAATGCCTCAATAAATTCGTTAAGCATTTGCGACATACACAGGATCCACTAATAGGAGCCTTGAACAGCACACGTAGGCAGCAGTAAAACTGTATGATGTCGTCACTTCAACTTCAAAGCAAAAAAGGATGTTTGTACTTACGATGTTTGTACTTAATTGTAATTAAAATAGCTAAATAAAAATTAATAAATTTCTTTATTAATTAAAGTATTAATAAAGTATTAAAAAGTAAACAAAAATTATTAGTGAACAAATATTTTTTTTTTGATATTATGCGAAAATTGTAAAAGTTGAAAGAATATATCAATATTGAATAAGAAAACTAAAATTGAACATTACATGTATTATTTATTATTATTTTTTTAACGGATCTAAATCCTTCCCGATTTAAAATTCCGTTTGAATACGAAAACTTTCCCTTGTGGTCTTGATGTCACCTCATGAAGATTGAGTATCTTGAGTGGTGTCTGGTTATGATAGTTACTCTCATATTCGAAGTGAAGATGAGCACACCAATGTTTCAAATAAGTTTCTGCTAGAAGGACAATAGTTTTTCTGCATCACGTTTTTGGGTATAGTATCTGGGCACTTTATTACTTTATTGTGGTGTTTCTTGTACTTTTAAGATTCCGTCATTGATACTGTCTTTCAATAATATGTTCAGTTTCTTAGAGTATATTACTGTCAGTAAAAAACT
The DNA here is from genome assembly GCF_002237135.1 of Teleopsis dalmanni. Taxonomy (NCBI): domain Eukaryota; kingdom Metazoa; phylum Arthropoda; class Insecta; order Diptera; family Diopsidae; genus Teleopsis; species Teleopsis dalmanni. The sequence continues at coordinate 33,993,416 of NC_051846.1, forward strand.
ACAAGACAATAAGTATAAGATTATAAAATAATATCTATTAATTCAACTGCATCACATATGATAACCATCATTTTAACAGAAGAACTATTGTATAGAATTATAGACAAAATGAGATTCAAACTTAGACTCCCCACAAAATATTTTAAAGACATTTCTGGTGTTGTAAGAATAAACAAAATTAGAAACACTTTAACAATTTATAATGAACTTATTTAAAATCTCAAATTCACAATGAAAGAGGGAAATATATGACATATAGCCTAACTTAGATGTTATATTAATCAAATGTATTTGTTATCCAAAACATATTCGTACTTTGTATTACTTTCCCTTTAAATAAATGCCATGGAAAATATTGAAGTAATCATAAACTTTTACAGAGTATTATATACAAAAATTAAATATAATATTTTTGAAGGAACGTTTAATACACCGCCAATCATTAAGTCTATGACAGAAACTAATATCTCATTAAAGCACAAACCCAACGTTAATATCAAAAAAACTGTATACATTATGATTGTAATTATTATGATAAAATATATTCAACGTTGCAGTTACTTAAAATATCAATGAAACTCTTATAGCACCGGCTTTTCATTATATTCTCTCTATATATTAACCGCAACGATAAGCCTAACTTAAAAAATGTAATAGTACCAAATCAAGATGCCAACCGATGTGTGATTGGAAAATGTTCCAAAATGCAAGAAACCAAATTAATATAAAACTTGTTTAGAAAGACGATGAAGATATATGAGCTAGAAAAAGATTTATAAACTAAAGTTTATAAAAACATTATAAACAAATAAGAACATACATATCATGCATTATACGAATTGCAGTATTGGTTTCAATTTCAATTTAATTTCCAATTTGATTTAATTTTTAGTGCTAATTAATTTTTCTTAATTATATACAGAATTATAAATTAAGTTTTAAAAACACATTAATTAACTACATTATCTTCTAAATTTATTTTCATAACATGTTTTACATATTTCTTTGCATTAATTATGATAACATTTTTGAAGTTTAATCTAGAAAACCTGTACATATACATATTTATTTTATATTAATTTCGCCTTTTTACACATTTCATCAGTAGACTCGTAAAGTATACGCCTTGGATTGTTCAAAGGCATATTTCACTCACATATTTGCTAAGAGCAAGGGGCACACCCTTGAACATTCTAGCATGGAAATTACTTTCGCAACAGCGACTGAAAAGTAAATATATCCCCGTCGGATAAAGTAATTGCACACATGTGTCCCTTGAACGCAAACAAAACAATTTACGGCACATTTTTTGGGTTATCTATTAACTGCAAGGATACGATTTACATGCCTTTTAAATACCAAAGACGGCGCAAAAAATCTGCGTCTAAAAGTCAATTGTGCAGAAAACATCCTTTCAACAACTTTTCAAATAATATGAAATTTTACAAAGGAAAATATTTTCTATATAAAATTGACTTAAATCTTAGGAGCATCAGAGTTTAGATATGTGAGGATGAATATTTGGAATTTTTTACATTATATTGTTAACTATTTTAGCACTTTTAACCATTGTAGTTCACTTAAAGTATTTTCAAGCTCTTTTAATAAGACTTTTTTTTTAGTGATAAATGATTTTCTTCGGTTACGAATCAATAAGGATGTATTAATATCCTGTTGAAAAAGAAATGTACTAATATTAAATATCAAATATTTAATATGAAAACATATATTTCCAACTATGATCTATAAGTTTTCCGTTAACGTATATATGCCGTAGCTAATATATATAACTCTAGCTCTAGTGTTATATATGTAACACATAAGACATTATATATTATTAGCGAAATTATTGGAGAAAAATGTTCTATCTATAAAATACTATTAGGAAATAACAAAAAATGTTTCTAATTTATACACGATTTAAGTACTTTCTGTGTTCTCCAGTCACTTTAAGTACGAATATCACTAAAAAAAATATTTTTAGATATTTCTAATTTAACTCAACTGTTAATTTTTTCTTTGGTGTTATGGTTAAGCATTGAGTAAAAATATTATAGAGTCACAATGCCATAGAAATGAATTTTATTTTTACTCAATGGGTTAAGCTAATATGAACTCTAAGGTCAGTTGTTATTTCAGCTTAATATCAATGGTATTAACTCTTACTAAATCCAGCTGACAATATATACTTTTCTGCTGCAAAAGTAAATTTACTGCACGATTTTAATATTCCCCAGCTTAATTTCATATTAACTGATATATCTAATTACATGATGAATTATTCTTCTTTCACTGAATATATGGTATTATCCAGAAGTTTGTATATGATGGTGAAATTTTTCTGTATTTCCGAGCGATTACCGTTGCCTATGACTGCTACAATAATGATATTTGGAAAAATTGGTGATCCTATAGGGGCTTGGGACTAATAGGACATAGATATGTGATTTGTATATTTCTTATTGTCATAAAGACTACAATTTCTTACAACAACTGTTCTTTATAAATTAATTGAGAATATGTAAGTGCTTACGCTGATTATAAAGCTGTTGTCAAAACCGTACAATATCCAATTTTGTACTGCAAACTTACAAAGCTAAAGTAAAACTAATTTGTGTTATTAATATTTAAAATTTTATCAATTTTTATGGATGTTTTTCGAAAATTAATGAATTACAACAAGAAAAATTCCTTGTTTTTCATATTATTTTAAATAATTGAATTTTTGGCTGACCATACAGCTGTTTCGAGTATTGTCATTAACCCATCAATGTTTATTATTCAATCGTAAACAGAAATTGCACTTCCTATGTTATATTTAAAACTAACGATTAAACTACTGTTATATTAATAAGTCTAGCATTTTTAAAATATTGCATTAGATTAAGATCAGATTTACATATTATCCAGCGCCACAGTATAGTATGGTAGTATGGTTGGCCCAAGAATTCACTTTATTAAAAATTATATTTTCCCACTAGTTTTTATTTTTGTATGCAACATAAAGTTCTCATCATGGCACATTAAAATTTTAATTATAATAATTAAAATACATTCTTAGAAATTGTTTTACTTCTATAGTTTCCTATTAAAACTGAAATGGAAAATCTTTTTCACTTCCTAAACAAATTTGAAAAAGTGCTTAATCACGCAAAACAAAAACATTCTTTATTTTAATATTTTATTTTGTGTTGTTTATGTTTTATTTTTTTTAATACTAAACTTAACCATGAAAATGAAAACCAAATAAAAAAACAAATAAATTTCAACAGAATTTAGTGAAAATAGGATTTCCAACGTTAACAGTCCGCAAAAAATTATATTTTTTTCAGTACCACAGCAACTCAAGTGCAAGCTGAAACGCTAAAGTGAAAACCAATTGAAAAATATTTTTCTAGATATTTTTTATTTTTTTAATTGAAATATTTCCGCATACAGCAACATGAAACTCATCTTCAATTAGAAGCAACAATTTTTTAATTTCATTCGAGTCATTCCTGTATCCACTCATCACATAAATCTCTCGCAGAAGATATTTCAATTTTATTAATTATTTTTCTTTTAACTTTATTCAGTTTATTGAGTTGACATTGAAATGCAATTTGCTTACTTCTTGATTAAATAAATATCAAAAAATTAAATTAAAAAATTGCAATTTGTTTCATAAAATACCTCCCCTAATTGTAACATTAAAATGATTTCAATTATGCAAAACTATGAAATTTCTCTTTACTTTAGTATTAACCTAATTTCTAGCTGAAATTGTAAAAGCACTACTCTTGATACTAAACACTTTGAATTGAATATATCAGCATGGTTCCACTTTCAAAAGATGAAGAAACTTTTAGAACCCTCAATATAATTTTATAACCAACGTTTAAACCCTGCTTTTAAATGGCAATGAGAGCTGGAATGTTAACGCCAGGAACACTTTAGCTTTGTTAACTACATTCTTCACTACATTTTATAACTATAAGATATAAGGTAAGTCAAATAAGTAATAAAAGGATGTGTGAAGACGTTTCTTGGATACTTAAATTAAGTAACTACTCCAATGAATTTACACTGTTGCCTGTCATATTTTAATTGTCATTAATACTGAGCTATTTAAGATGGGTTAAACAGTAGGACGAAGTTGCCACTAAACTCGAACTTAATTAAAATTTTTGAAATAAAGCTTATTAATAACTGAGTCCCTGTTATCTCACATTATGTAACGAACATATTTTGCTCACTTAGAACTGAATTGTAAATTAATATTTTGTAAATAAACAAAGACTTAACAAAGACTTATTGATTAAAATTGCAATTTACTAATTATAATTATTAATTATATCTTCAAGAGTGCGCATTTTTAAAGTAGATAATAACTAATTAATTTTTGTTTATTAAAATTATTGGCTATCGCACAACAGCCGGTACTAAGGCCGTAGAGTTCCATTGTACCAATTTTACTATTGATTACAAAGCCCTTTAAAGCTTTGTGACCAAAGTCCAGAACCAAATCTAGAACGGAGCTGTTAATCTGTTCTAATGACAAAAATTCCATATGACATAAGTGTCTTCTGTTCGTTGTTAAAGCTGAACAGTCATAAAGAATATGCATAGTAGTTTCCTCATCTTCGAGACATAATCTGCATTCCATATTAGCAGATAATCGTAGTTTAGGAAGGTGATATTTCAGACCATAATTTTCCGTAATGAAGCCTGTTATCAACCATAAATTACCTATTGAAAATTGAAAAACTTTTGTAGGGGTACATTTTGATCAGCGTTTTGCTTTGTCTAAGTCTTGGGTAGTTTTTCCAGTACACCAGTAGCATTTAATTCTCTCTCTCATTGATTACTTGTTTTGTACTGGCCCAGGTTAACCCATAAAAGTGTTCAAAGCCTATAAAAACAGTTTTTAATACAGTTCTGGCTAGCTCATCAGCTTGTTCATTTTCCAAAACTCCTCTATAACCCAGAACCCAGTATAAGCTAACCTTATTTCGAGCGGCAAGTAACTGTAGAAGTTCGTAACACTCAAGGACCTGTTTTGTCTTGAAAGTTTAAGCAGACAGAGCCTTAAGAGCAGCATGGCTGTTAGTGTAAAACACAATTCTCAAGCCAGACGGTTTTTTACTGATATTGGATCTTACGCATTAATATGCGTAATTCTAGTGTTAGATCGATATACCCAGCACCAGTGCTTCCATCTATTTCTGATCCATTTGTGTGTACCAAACCAAATTTATTGAGTCAACCTGTGGGCCACCGTTTTCCAATTGTGTGGCTGATGGTAGGTATACCTCAAATTTTTTACCAAAGCGATTATGTTTTGTAGCTAATAACTAAATAGATTTTAATTTTTTATATAGATATTTTTTGGTCTGTACGAAATATACATAAAAAATATCTTTAAAGAAGACAGAAAAATAGCTGTGTAGTGTTTAGCTTAGACGGGACGAACGGTTGCCAAAAAATTCAATCAGATGTAATAATATACATATTTTACTTAATAAAATATAAGCTTTTATTAAGATATTTATTTAGAATAAAAACTTACATATTAAGTAAGTTTACATTGCATATCCATTATATATGCCCATATGCCTTTCCAATGTCTTATGTTTCGCAACCACGACTCTTGCCTCTAACCCAATTATACCTTCAAAAAAATGGTATTAGTTGACGTTTTTGTTTTTTTAGTATGAATTATATTTAACCTTCTATGATCGTTATAAGAAGTTGCCTGTTTTGATATAATCAACGTCCCACTATTTGCATTGTTATTATTCCACAGAACTTTCTTATGTATATGTATATGTCGATAGGTTTAAACCTGTTAATATTTGACTACATTAAGAAGAATTGTAGTTTTGCAATCATTTTATGTTATTATAATACTCTACGATTTTAAATTACAAACTATATGCATAAAAGTTCATTTCTCAGAGTTACTTAACATTTCTGTGAAATGTTATAGTCATATACATATTTTCTGTAGAGCAATTTACCGACATTCAGACTTAAAGGCAAACTAATAAACAGACAGACATACGCGTACGAATGTCAAAAAATCCTCTCTTTCTGCTGACAAAGAATATGTTTAAATATATTTTACGTTACAAGTACCGATTATGCACAGATTAAATCTTAAACTGTATAATAAATATATAATTAAAATACTTAATACACAATAAATGGTAAAAACATTATTATATAACTTAATGACAAATTAAAATTTTATTATATGTATATTTTAATATATTATATAAATATTATTTTTTTTCAATAATAACAGATTAATCATTACTAGTAGTTTAATGATGTACATGAATACTATAGTATGTATGAATTAATTTCATAGTTTCATTGAATTTTTTTTTTTAATTTCCCTAATATACACTTATATGAATGTTACATTGTACAGAAATGAAGCTAAAAACATATATGAATAATAATATTAAAATTTAAAACGTTTTTTACTGAAAACCATAAACGCTTCCAACGCATTGCAATATAAATTTATTGATTGAAATAATAAAAACATAAAAGTCGGAAAAGGACCGTAAAAATTTGTGGAAATGGTTTATATGCTCAGCTACTTCAGCTGGTGATGAATTTTACATGACATATTTTCAAACTGTTGTCGTTTCCGATCAAGAAAAAAACTGCAGCTTATGGTATTTAAATAAAATAAAAATGAAGCGCAAATATATTTTATAACCTAAGCAGAAGTGCAGTAATTCAAAAAACAAAATCATTTGAATAAACAATTTATTAACTACTTAATTTTAAATAAGATAAACTAAATTTAGTTATTTCTATTTAATACATAACTTAACAAATATAAAAATAATATAATGCATATACTTATTTTTCTTAAAATTTTGATTATAACCCAATAGTTTTTCGTGTTTTTCGTGTTAATCCGTGTTTTTATTCACACATCAGTTAAATATGTTTAATTAAAAAACAAAAATTATATCTAGAAATCTGTACACAAAGTGATAAATTAAAGAAAATAGTTTAAGGTTCTATTTTAATTTTAATGGATGCATGCTTTTCTTAGTATCCCCTTACTGCCGATACGTAATTTTAGTCAATATTCAGTAAGTCACTACTGGAGGCCATATCAAGTGTTTGTTTCACTTTCTGTATTTTAAAATGCTATACACAATCTTAAAAAGATATTTTGCTATCAGTCACATATTAGCGTACATTATATATACCTAAAATTATGAAATTTTTGTTTTGAATTCCTATTTTAAGACACCATATCCTTCAACTATCAATAATTTCATGATTCAAAATTTTTACCTTGTGCTACGTTTGTAATATAATAGAACATCATCTTTCAAGCCGAACGTCCATAATTAAATTAATTGGGGTACATTTACGATGAAATACGTCACACAACTTTGAAATGAAACCACAAAAACAGCAATACCTATAGCAGAACGAATTTTCCCGGAGGTCCGAGAAAATACTCAATAAGTAATAAGCTACAACAATAAGTAAAAATAATTTTAAATAATGATGATACTATGTTAATAGAATGCATTTGGATAATATTTTAAAAAACAGAGAAACTTCTTTTTCTTAGCTTATCAAAGACTTATTTAGTTTCCGTCGTAGTCCATAACTATGAGGAGCACTAACTAAATCTATAAATATATATATATATATATATATATATATACATATATACAATATATTTATAGCATCTGCATCTATACTTATAGAATATATATTTAAATATGTACATTTAAGACTGTTGTTTCTAAAGTTTTAATTTTATTTAAATTATTTGTAATTTTATTTTTATTTTATTTTTTTCCAGGAAAATAGTGATCAACTTAAATTTCAGACTCCGTATTTCAAATCTCCTATTTATCAGGTTTCTGATTAATTCTATTGTTGCCGTATTTTCTAAACTTTTGACTGCCAAATTTATACTCGTATGAAAATATTTTGTCTCTCTACTAACACACATCACACAACATAAATCATAAAGTAGAAATTCGTCTGAGAATTGAGTTTCCTCATTTTAACTTCGTCATTTCAATACAAAAGTTTGTTTTCTATACATCAGAATGGTTTGTGGTTTAGGGTTTTGTGGTAGATAACTTCTAACCACTTTTGTTATTTTAATAGTTACCGTTTTAGTAAATCAAATCAGAACTTTCCTAAAACAATAGGAATAATAAAAATTAAAATTTTAAGTGCTCATTTATTATATAAATTTTATATATTACATATAAACATTCATAATATATAAATAAGTCAAGGTAAATTTATAAATACTTGTTTTTTGATAATATTTCACAAAAAGTTGAATTCCGAATTTTAAATATTAAATTTTAGTTTTTTTTTGTAATAAATACATCAAAAAGATACTGTTATACTATAGATTGTTATACTATAGACTATAGATTATACTATAGAAGTTTACGGTGATTTATCTACTTGTCAAAAATAGAGTTGATAGAAGACACATTTTTAGCGAAATATTAAATGTGTTACGTGACAATCAGTTTTATTTCCATTTATAAAATAATATTTATTAATATTATTATATATAATATTAAGTATTATATTTTTATTATTTTATATAATATAAATAATATTGTGTATTTCTTGAAGTAACAATAAAATCTTTTATATAAAACCAATTAGCTTAGATAAATGCCCAACTTAATTAATGTCTTTCTTAACAGGTTGAACGCATGCAGTTCCGGAGTTATACCAAAGTTTGGATAAAATCAACGTATTCTCAGACCATGCCATTTCTGACACAATTTTATTAGTTATTCTTGTTAGCTTTAGCTTTAGATATAGATATTAAGTATTTGAGGCATATCTAATCTCCTGTAACGAACACCTATTGTGTCTATGTCTAGGCTTATCCAGAACTAAGCTTAAGCTAAGGTACGGGGCCCCTTCCTTAACACATTCAGCTGAATCTCCAGCAATAGCATAGGCTACTCTCACGCTTTTATAAATGCTTCTAGCTAGTTATAACTTAACCATTCTTCTACCCATTATTACGAAGAATTATGGGATCAAAACAATTTTCTTAGCTAATTGAGAAAGATTCGTTTCTTGCTCAACCTCAACTAACCTAACCTAACTGTTTCAATATATGTGTACTTTTTTAAAACTGTTTAACAACGAGGATTGAGGTATTATACATAATTC
>NC_051846.1:34002701-34007896 GCF_002237135.1 Teleopsis dalmanni
TGTCAGAAATGGCATGGTCTGAGAATACGTTGATTTTATCCAAACTTTGGTATAACTCCGGAACTGCATGCGTTCAACCTGTTAAGAAAGACATTAATTAAGTTGGGCATTTATCTAAGCTAATTGGTTTTATATAAAAGATTTTATTGTTACTTCAAGAAATACACAATATTATTTATATTATATAAAATAATAAAAATATAATACTTAATATTATATATAATAATATTAATAAATATTATTTTATAAATGGAAATAAAACTGATTGTCACGTAACACATTTAATATTTCGCTAAAAATGTGTCTTCTATCAACTCTATTTTTGACAAGTAGATAAATCACCGTAAACTTCTATAGTATAATCTATAGTCTATAGTATAACAATCTATAGTATAACAGTATCTTTTTGATGTATTTATTACAAAAAAAAACTAAAATTTAATATTTAAAATTCGGAATTCAACTTTTTGTGAAATATTATCAAAAAACAAGTATTTATAAATTGACCTTGACTTATTTATATATTATGAATGTTTATATGTAATAAATAAAATTTATATAATAAATGAGCACATAAAATTTAAATTTTCATTATTCCTATTGTTTTAGGAAAGTTCTGATTTGATTTACTAAAACGGTAACTATTAAAATAACAAAAGTGGTTAGAAGTTATCTACCACAAAACCCTAAACCACAAACCATTCTGATGCATAGAAAACAAACTTTTATATTGAAATGACGAAGTTAAAATGAGGAAACTCAATTCTCAGACGAATTTCTACTTTATGATTTATGTTGTGTGATGTGTGTTAGTAGAGAGACAAAATATTTTCATACGAGTATAAATTTGGCAGTCAAAAGTTTAGAAAATACGACAACAATAGAATTAATCAGAAACCTGATAAATAGGAGATTTGAAATACGGAGTCTGAAATTAAAGTTGATCACTATTTTACTGGAAAAAATAAAATAAAAATAAAATTACAAATAATTTAAATAAAATTAAAACTTAGAAACAACAGTCTTAAATGTACATATTTAAATATATATTCTATAAGTATAGATGCAGATGCTATAAATATATTGTATATATGTATATATATATATATATATATATATATATTATAGACTTAGTTAGTGCTCCTCATAGTTGTGGACTATGACGGAAACTAAATAAGTCTTTGATAAGCTAAGAAAAAGAAGTTTCTCTGTTTTTTAAAATATTATCCAAATGCATTCTATTAACATAGTATCATCATTATTCAAAATTCTTTTTATTTATTATTGTAGCTTATTACTTATTGAGTATTTTCTGGGACCTCCGGGAAAATTCGTTCTGCTATGGGTATTGCTGTTTTTGTGGTTTCATTTCAAAGTTGTGTGACGTATTTCATCGTAAAAGTACCCCAATTAATTCAATTATGGTCGTTCGGCTTGAAAGGTGATGTTCTATTATATTACAAACGTAGCACAAGGCATAAATTTTGAATCATGAAATTATTGATAGTTGAAGGATATGGTGTCTTAAAATAGGAATTCAAAACAAAAATTTCATAATTTTAGGTATATATAATATACCTAATATATATATAATATAATATGTGACTGATAGCAAAATATCTTTTTAAGATTGTGTATTGCATTTTAAAATACAGAAAGTGAAACAAACACTTGATATGGCCTCCAGTAGTGACTTGCTGAACATTGACAGTAAGGGGACACTAAGAAAAGCATGCAACCATTAGAATAAAAAATAGTACTTTAAACTATTTTCTTTGACTTATCACTTTGTAAACAGATTTCTAGGTATAATTTTTGTTTTTTAATTAAATATATTTAACTGCTGTATGAATAAAAGCAGGGATTAGTAGAAAAACTATTAGGTTATTATCAAAATTTTAAGAAAAATAAGTATATGTACTATATTATTTTCATTATTTGTTAAGTTATGTATTAAATAGAAATAACTAAATTTAGTTTATCTTACTTAAAATTAAGTAGTTAATAAATTGTTTATTCAAATGATTTTGTTTTTAGAAATTCTGCACTTCTGCTTAGGTTATAAAATATATTTCCGCTTCATTTTTATTTCATTTAAATACTATAAGCTGCAGTTTTTTTCTTGATCGGAAATGACAACAGTTTGAAAATATGTCATGTAAAATTCATCACCAGCTGAAGTAGCTGAGCATATAAACCATTTCCACAAATTTTTACGGTCCTTTTCCGACTTTTATGTTTTTATTATTTCAATCAATAAATTTATATTGCAATGCGTTGGAAGCGTTTATGGTTTTCAGTAAAAAACGTTTTAAATTTTAATATTATTATTCATATATGTTTTTAGCTTCATTTCTGTACAATGTAACATTCATATAAGTGTATATTAGGGAAATTAAAAAAAAAAATCAATGAAACTATGAAATTAATTCATACATATTATAGTATTCATGTACATCATTAAACTACTAGTAATGATTAATCTGTTATTATTGAAAAAAATTAAAATTTATATAATATATTAAAATATACATATAATAAAATTTTAATTTGTCATTAAGTTATATAATAATGCTTTTACCTTTTATTGTGTATTAAGTATTTTAATTATATATTTATTATACAGTTTAAGATTTAATCTGTGCATAATCGGTACTTGTAGCGTAAAATATATTAAATCATATTCTTTGTCAGCAGAAAGAGAGGATTTTTTGACACTGGTACGCGTATGTCCGTCTGTTTATTGGTTTGCCTTTAAGTCTGAATGTCGGTAAATTGCTCTACAGAAAATATATGACTATAACATTTCATAGAAATGTTAAGTAACTGTGAGAAATGCACTTTTATGCATATAGTTTGTAATTTAAAATCGTAGAGTATTATAATAACATAAAATGATTGCAAAACTACAATTCCTCTTAATGTAGTCATATATGAACAGGTTTAAACCTATCGAAATATACATATATATAAGAAAGTTCTGTGGAATAATAACGATGCAAATAGTGGGACGTTGATTCAATTAAAACAGGCAACTTCTTGTAACGATCATAGAAGGGTAAATGTAATTCATACTAAAAAAACAATAACGTCAACTAATACCGTTTTTTTGAAGGTATAATTGGGTTAGAGGCAAAAGTCGTGGTTGCGAAACATTAGACATTGGAAAGGCATATGTGCATATATAATGGATATGCAATGTAAACTTACTTAATAAGTAAGTTTCTATTCTTTCTAAATATCTTAATAACAGCTTATATTTTATTAAGTAAAATATGTATATGGTTACATCTAATTGAATTTTTTGGCAACCGTTCGTCCCGTCTAAGCTAAACAACTTTCTATAGCTTCTTTAAAGATATTTTTTATGTATATTTCGTACAGACCAAAAAATATCTATATAAAAAATTAAAATCTATTTAGTTATTAGCTACAAAACATAATCGCTTTGGTAAAAAATTTGAGGTATACATACCATCAGTCTCAAAATTGGAAAACGGTGGCCCACAGGTTAACTCAATAAATAAATTTGGTTTGGTACACACAAATGGATCAGAAATATATGGAAGTACTGGTGCTGGGTATATCAACCCAACTCTAAAATTTCGGAAGCAATGGATTATGCTAATGCGTAAGATTCAATATCAGCAAAAAACCGTCTGGCTTGAGAATTGTTGTTTACACTAACAGCAATGCTGCTCTTAAGGCTATGTCTGCTTGAACTTTCAAGACAAAACAGGTCCTTGAGTGTTACGAACTTCTACAGTTATTTGCCGCTCGAAATAAGGTAAGCTTATACTGGGTTCTGGGTTATAGAGGAGTTTTGGAAAATGAACAAGCTGATGAGCTAGCCAGAACTGTATTAAAAACTGTTTTTATAGGCTTTGAACACTTTTATGGGTTAACCTGGGCCAGTACAAAACAAGTAATCAATGGGAGAGAGAATTAAATGCGACTGGTGTTCTGGGAAAACTACCCAAGCCTTAGACAAAGCAAAACGCTGATTAGAATGTACCCCTACAAAAAAATTTTTCAATTTTCAAAAGGTAATTCATGGTTGATAACAGGCTTCATTACGGGAAATTATGGTCTGAAATATCACCTTCCTAAACTACGATTATCTGCTAATATGGAATGTAGATTATGTCTCGAAGATGAGGAAACTACTATGCATATTCTTTAGACTGTTCAGCTTTAATAACGAACAGAAGAATGGAATTTCTGTCACCAGAACAGATTAACAGCTCCGTTCTAGATTTGGTTCTGGACTTTGTTCATAAAGCTTTAAAGGGCTTTGTAATCAATAGTGAAATTGGTACAATGGGTCTCTTCTGGCCTCAGTACCGGCTGTTGTGCGATTTCATGCTAATAATTTTAATAAATAAAAATTAATTAGTTATTATCTACTTTAAAAATGCGCACTCTTGAAGATATAATTAATAATTATAATTAGTAAATTGCAATTTAAACCAATAAGTCTCTGCTAAGTCTTTGTTTATTTACAAAATATTGGTTTACAATTCAGTTCTAAGTGAGCAAAATATGTTCGTTACATAATGTGAGATAACAGGGACACAGATATAAATAAGCTTTATTTCAAAAATTTTAATTAAGCTTGAGTTTAGTGGCAATTTCGTCCTACTGTTTAACCCATCTTAAATAGCTTAGTATTAATGACAATTAAAATATTACAGGCAACAGTGTAAGTTCATTGGAATAGTGACTTAATTTAAGTATCCAAGAAACGTCTTCACACATCCTTTTATTGCTTATTTGACTTAACTTATATCTTATAGTTATAAGATGTAGTGAAGAACATTAACATTCCAACTCTCATTGCCATTTAAAAGCACGGTTTAAACGTTGGTTATAATATTGTATTTAGGGTTCTAAAAGTTTCTTCATCTTTTGAAAGTGGAACCATGCTGATATATTCAATTCAAAGTGTTTAGTATCAAGAGTAGTGCTTTTACAATTTCAGCTAGAAATTAGGTTAATACTAAAGTAAAGAGAAATTTCATAAGTTTGCATAATTGAAATCATTTTAATGTTACAATTAGGCGAGGTATTTTATGAAACAAATTGCAATTTTTAATTTAATTTTTTGATTTTTATTTAATCAAGAAGTAAGCAAATTGCATTTCAATGTCAACTCAATAAACTGAATAAAGTTAAAAGAAAAATAATTAATAAAA
>NC_051846.1:34007996-34029303 GCF_002237135.1 Teleopsis dalmanni
GCAAGAACCGATACCGGCCCCCTTACTGTTTGCGAAGGCTCAGACTGTTTCAATATATTTTTGATATCTGAAATATTTTTCCATTTCTGTGCTTTTAATATACTCTCATAAGCGGGGATTTATGGTTTTTATTTTAAAATTCAGTTTGTGACGAATTCAATTTTGTGCCGCTTGGCTTTGTTCAAGAGCGAAAAATGTCATTAAATGGCAATAAACAAGAATTAAGCAGTAGTTTCAGTGTTAATTTGTTAAATTTGCGAATATTTATGGCTCTTCTTCCCAATGAGTTTATACTTAGCGAAGAGATATGCTTAATCATTGTGTAAGATCAATATATATGTATAATAAGTATCTATGAGTACATATAAAAATAATGACTGGAATAAAAATAAATGATTAAACATTCGTCAGAGAGCACTTACAGTGGGATATCACACCTGTTTTTGACAAGTAGTATCATACTCTAGGATTTGCTGTCTAATAAGGAATAAAGTTTATTGAATGGTTTGATTTCGGTAAAAAATTCAGACAAATAAGCATTATATTTACTTTGGAAAAAAAAATTGAGTTTCGCGGAGTGATCCAATTACTAAATAAAAAACGTCTAACACTGAGAAAAGTCGACAAGTTGGACAATACTTAAGCTGAACTGTACTAATGATTCCGACTCTAAACAAAAAGGTAAGAGAATATAATTTGATGGTATATTCATATGTGATGTTGTAATTGAAGCCATTGTAGTAGAAATCATCGATAAGGCACATAGATATTATTTTGAGGGATCAACAACAAACAGAATGTCAATTTATTATGGCTACAAGCTTTTTTCACCGCATAGTGTTTTGAATTCCGCACAAGCAATGTAATATGAAAAAGCAAATAAGTGCCGAGTTTACTTACTATATAATCTTACACTATTACCTCTACCGACGATTTCCCAACAATATTTTGCAGATGTTTTAAGTATGGATCAATTGTTATATATGAGAATTAGGTCCTGAAGCTGAACAAAATCCTCACAAAAGTAATTTCCCTGCATTAACTATGTTATAATACGTATATGATTCAATTCAATATATTATCTATGGTGTACAGGCTATAATTTCACTAATAGCGATTACTTCCACATTAAATGTGATTAGAAAGCTCATAATATATACTCTTCCACCAAGATTAATATTAAGTCTCTCCAAAAAAACTTTACTGCCCACCCCGCAATGAAATCGTCAATATTTTAGAGTTGTCAGTACATAGCTTAACGCTCTCCTAATAAGAGATCTTTTTATAAGTAAGTGTCTCTACACAGAGATTAAATAAAAATTTTCCGCTAAATTTAAGAATAGGAGAGTTATCGGAGAGTCAGTACATAGCTTAACGCTCTCCTAATGAGAGATCTTTTTATAAGCAAGTGTCTCCACACAAAGAATCAATTAAAAATTTTCCGCTAAATTTAAGAATAGGAGAGTCAGTACATAGCTTAACGTTCTCCTAATGAGAGATCTTTTTATAAGCAAGTGTCTCCACACAGAGAATCAATTAAAAATGTTCTGCTAAATTAGAGAATAGAAGAGTTATAGTCCATATTTCTTAGGACTGAAGTGAATAAGCGTGAAAATATCGCACAAAATCTGTAACCTTTCACTTTGAAGTTGCTTAAAAACTAAGCCCAGTTTAAGTATTGAGCGGCATTAAGTGAAGTTTCACGTCTAATAAATGCATGGTGTGCTACTCAATGCACGATTGATATATAGTCCCTATTAAGTACCATTATCTGGTTACAGCTTCTAATATATTTTATTATATCTTATTTCTACATCAGAAGGAATGGTGATGTTATTGTCTGTATTATTGCTCAGCTTAATAATAGATCCTTGTTGTCTTCTTACAATGCACTAACTGTAAGAAAAAGGATATTTTGCCAAAAAACTGCAGGATATTATTTTTCACAAATCGTATTGGGAAAAATTATTATTAAAAACCATGAAATATCTGTGGATCAAATATATTGAGTTGGAAGAATATTATATTTAGAAAGAAAAATGAATTAGTTCAAGTAAGTGAGCGGTAATTGGCAATGTCATATAAAAGCGTAGTCGTATATTTAGCATATGCATAAAATTATAAAACTATTTAATTAAACTCTAAACATTTTTACGATAATTAGTTTTAAATTTACTGCAATTATACGATGCCTTAAGGTAAAAATTACTGAATTATTTTTTACCATTAAATTAAGCTTACATATTTTATGATGTAAAATATAATACATTAAATGCAATTACACAAATTTACTAAAATAATAGGAAAATTATCTGAGTTCATTATGAGTTAAAAGTGTATAAAATGCAACTTTATGAAAATGTGAAATCCCTAAGCGATACTCACAAATTGAGTTCAGTAAATTTATGAAAATTATTTCTAATGTTCTCAAGTGTCAATAACAATTAATTACGCGCAAAATTGCTTGCCACAAACTCACATATATACGAATATGCTATATTTTACTCATATTTAAATAAATATTTTTAACAAATTATCTGTGTAATAAATAACCGAAATCATATCAGCAACAAAGGCAATAACGAAAAACTGTTTGCATGCAGATCTGCTGAGCTTAGTGAACGAGGTTCATTAGTTAAAAGTCCACAAAATTTTCGATGTAACAGATACAATTTATAAATGTATATATTACTGTGTTATCCATACATGAAAAAGTTTATTATCAGGAAAATATTTATGAAAATTGATTATATAATTTGAACCAAAATGTGTTTTGGGCAAACATATTTTTACGTTTGAGCTCTAATTCGTCCGGAGTGATTTAAGCGATTAGTTTGCAGTTCGCAATTTCGCAATTTGTACGTTGTTGCCATTCGATACTGTTGCCAAAAATCTGGATGAAATGGTTTTTTAATTCGATTAAATGTATTACACACATAACAGTTTTACATTTCTAAAA
This sequence comes from Teleopsis dalmanni, assembly GCF_002237135.1. Lineage (NCBI taxonomy): Eukaryota > Metazoa > Arthropoda > Insecta > Diptera > Diopsidae > Teleopsis > Teleopsis dalmanni. The sequence goes on from NC_051846.1 coordinate 34,010,956, forward strand.
CCAATTATAAGTATTAATATGCACAATAGCGATATGAGAGCTCGTTCACATTTTAGGTTCAAATAGGGTACTAAAACGATGTTCAAGTGATTGTAAAAATTTTACAATATGAAGCTATTTAAATGAAAACTCATTCATAAATTATTAAAAGCTTAAGAATTTTTAAAATCAATATTCGCGAACATATGTATTTCATGCTTCTTTCTGTTTCTCCCTTCCACTCGGGTTAGTATTCTAACCCACCTAATCAAATCATGGGAAGTATGGCAACGGAACAAAATATTTTTTCTGGTTTTTGGCATAGTTATCATATCTTTTTCTAATGGTCATATGTAATAGATCATAATACAATTATCATGGGCAATTTTAACAGAAATTCACGTGGATCATATGCCCCACATTGCAATAAAATTAAATAATTGTTAAGTTTAATATCTAAGCCTGGTCAAACAAATTATAAAAGGACTATAAACTAATTAAAAAGTTCGATTATTTCCTAAGACCACTGATGATGAGTACTTCGCAATACTCAAAACAGCGCTGTATGGTCAGCCAAATTTCAATAAATTAACTAAAATTTTTGTTGTTGTGTTTTTATTTCTATTCGAACTCTTCTAACTTTTAAATAGTTTCTATTTATCATAAGACGCGTCACTTTTGACAAAAAAGTTAATAAAAACATTAAGTAATTGAGTTTGAAACAAACCCTTTACTTGATATAAGTAGAATGATTATGTTATGCAAAATTGAAATGACTTGCCCATCTGCAGTTGATATTTAAAAATCCGAAATTGTCTCTCTGTGTGAAGTATAGAGTTCTAGACTTTACTATATGCTTAAAAATCAGAAAATGTCTTTCTATGTAGAATACACCACAATTTTAGACTTAACTCTTTTTAAATATAACTTCTGTTGTATTTAAGGGGGAGACTTATTCTCCCTTAGATCCGTTTTCGCATTACTTCGGGGAGGGTCCCTTTTATGTTGGCATTTCCCATGCCATGTTTTTGTGATTTTCGATCTGCGTCCAGAGCTTTATTATACTTTTTCACCGAATTTTCTTGGTGTCACGCTATTTGATTTTAGTTCTGCTTTCTAGACCTTATTTCTACGCTTTGAGGATTTCAATCACATACGACTCTATCGTTTGCCAGTTCTCTGGGTTCACTCTATTCCTTTTCACTATATTTTCGGATAGACAGATATTTAGAATAGTAGTAAATTACAACTATAAAATTTTATTATTTATTAATTAATTGAAGAGTCAAAAAGTAATTAAAATTAAAAATTAAATTAATTTTGAATTTTTTATATATTTTAAACTAAAAACAAGATGCCATGTACTTATATTAAAAATTTAATCAAAAGTAAGTACGTCAATCAATGTATCAGAAAAACCAAGTTATTGTCTGCCAAATGAAATGGAACACCATAAACTCCATTAGGCTGGCATATAGGAGCGCAGGCTTGCAAATGATGTTATTAAGTTGTTCTTTACATAGTAAAGAACATCACATAGTAAAGAACTGCATTCAATAATCCAGATTGTACTTTCATGCTCGCATATTGATTATTTTTCCTTTGTAGCTCATTTGGTGGCAGTTAATGTTGCGCATTTGATGCGACATTGATGGTTCAATTCAGACAATTTAGCGTACAACTATGCTGACTTTAATGCACGTACGCATAAAATGGAAAGACAAAGGATATTCAAAAGTAAATCGCTTAAATCCTCGTTAAATCATCATTAAATCGAAGTCGAAGTCAATATGTGGCCATAATGTCGAAATGCACCACAATAGCACACCCATGCAACAGAGATCGTTATATCAGAGTAACTAGAGAGGTTGAAGCTGAGGCTGATGCTGAAGCTGATGCTGAGGCCGAGTATTTGACAATGTTTGTGACATTGAACATGGCAATCAATTTCAGATACGAATCAGTCAGCCAGTCAGTTACCAATTTTGCAGTACGCAATCAAAGGCACTAACTTGGAATGTTGTTTGGCTCGGTAATGAAACACAACAAACAATAACAACCAGCAACCAACAACCAACAACCAACCGCCTTCGAAGATATTAATTTAATGAAGACCTTTGTCTGTTTGTCTGGCTAACAGATTGATGGCATGGCCATGTGTGGTAGCGTACCGGGCCGCACATGCAACAGCAACAGAGACAAACTTTCAACGACAAAGAATTGCAAGATTTTGCTTTTTTTAAAATAAATTCAAAATTTCAAAAAAATAAAAAAAAATACAAAACAATAAAAGGATAAAAAAGCATTCCCTGAATGGATTACATCTTGTCTGCAGCAATAATTTGTGGTCGCTCAAAATAATTGACCAAGTTCTTTAACATTTAATTGACTTTCGGTTTGCAGTTGCAGATGCTGCAACTTTAAATAAAAAATCACGTTAAAAGGCAAAAATTATGTAAAAATTCTGTGCAACGCAGCGCAAATCCATAAAACCTCCTGCAAGCTGCAAAATTTCTTTGGCATTTAATTGAAATAATTTTAAGTAAAAATTTGCATTTAAAAAAAGTTTAAGGCCCTCGCTTTTTCATCTCGTTGTTTTATTAAAAATGCGTTGGACATTAAATGCAGCAAAAAATAATGAAACTGAAATTTAAATTACAACCTTTTGCGGTGAGCGCGGCGTACTGCATATGCAAATAAAAAATGATAAACAGTTCAATAATTCAATAATTTCATTTAATATTCTTAACAAAGAACAAAACAAAAAAATTCCAATAACAAATTCCAATCAAAGTTAATCCTTTCAAGCAAATGCAACAGCAATCATATTCGCACATTTTTTCCAGTCTTAAATTCTCTTTAAATTTAGCATTTATGTTGCATGTCGCAAAAAATGCAGCATAATGAAGAAGCAACAAGCCACAAATGATGCAACTAGTAATTTGGCTAATTTAGTGCTGTACAGCAGCATCGCGCCGTTCTCCATTCTCATCCAGACTACTTCATTTTTTGGGTTGCAGCATTACTTTTGGCTTTCGCTTAGCACGCGGCGGGCCTTCGGTAGCGCAACTTTCATGCCGCAAGTACTCGAACACATTTCGAAGGCAACAAAAACTATCGCCATTGCTGGATATTAAATAAAGCATTCTTTAAAAAGTAAATGTAGTAAACGGAATAAATGGAGGGCAGATGATCCCACTTTTTTACGATTTTCAGCTTCTTATTTTTGCAAGTTCAGCGCAATTTTTGCCTTGAGGCCAAACTTTTCTGTTAAGTTTTTGCTCCTGCGAACTGTGCATTTTTTCATAAAACACCTGAAATTTTTCGCAAAATGAAAGGTGAAAATTATGGAAAAAAAGCTATTTTAAATATGCTAATAAATGTGACATTTTCTTAGAAAGGATTTCAAATAAAATTTTCAAATAAGATTTTCCGGTAGAGGCTAATGCCGTTTTCGATTGGTATATATGGAATAACTTTTTCAATTCAGATTCTCATTTAGTGCAGTTTTCATTTTCGATTGGTGAGTCTCGATCAAAATGTATAACACTTGTATTAATTTATAACACTCTAGATATTTTGGCAGAGTAACGAGATTACCTGAAATTCACAGCTGTTGACTTGACAGGTAAAGTGTAAATTGATTCGATATATATATTTATAAAAAATATAAATAATAACTGTAAGAATGTTAGATGTAGATAGATTAAGAGTAAATCTATATTGAATTGAATATATTTACCAATCACAAACGTTATAAATCAAGCAATCTTAACATCTATTAATATAAAACCTAATTGTGTATATTCTATATATTAAAACTAACTATACATTCTTATATGTATTTCTGATATGCAAATAAGTGAAGTCGACACATCGCTACGAATTCTGTTAACTGCATAAACGAATTCAGTAATACGGTTTCAAATAACTTCTGAACTAATCTTGAATATTGCAATATTGCTGGACTCTTTTGACCCAGATTAAGCAGGAATAAAAAGAAAACTTTAGTAAACCTATATTTCATACTTACTAGAGTACTGAAGGGGTAATTTGTGATTAACCCGTGCATGTAAGATAGCCTACTTTGATAATTATAATATACAGGAGTTGCGAAAATGAAGTGGATATAGAGTCCATTAAGTACTCTCATTGTCTGGGACTTCAAAGGAAACAATTTTAATGTCTAACAGATTCTTGCTTTATTGACCTTGCACAAATAACTTAGGTGGAGTTGTTGAATCTTCTCAGATTTATCTGGAAGGCGAACGGTTTAAACAGGGTTAATACTCGGAGATAATATTGGTTAGTGTATCTCATTTTTTTTCGTGATCATACTTAAACAATTTTATTTATAATTCCTATTTAAGTAGGTTATTTAATATTTATTTATAATGTTATTTATTATAATATTTATATTATTTTTTAATAAATATACTTATCTCAATCTTTTACATTGAAAACTTAAAATCGATCATCGATGTTTAAGAGCGAAGGTGTTGACTGTTGATTTAGGTCGCGCCCTAACTTAATTATAGCACTATGTTCAGACTGTTATGATCTTATAGTTGCTATAAGTTACTTTCTGCTGGCATGAGAACAATCTTGTCGTTTACGATCTACAACGAACCTAAGACTTCTAGAGATTGCGGGTAAGTATAAGAATCCTGTGTAAAAATGTTGTAATAATCCTTATGTAGTGTATATTCTACTTATTCGTATGTTCGATTTTTCAAGATTGGTCTCGGCTACCAGTTTCTTAAGATGTTACTGAAATAATTATTTGGAATTATTTTGATTAATTTGGTTTGTAGTTTCGAGATAAAGAAGGTTTGATATCTATATAGATGTGACAGACATTTTTCGCTATAAAAATAAATAATCAGGAACAAACTAAATAAAATTATTAAAGACTATTCAACAACTCGTTGATTTTGTTCTGGAACCGATTTTAAGCAAATTGCTAAAAAATAGTTTCCTTTACTAAAATTTTTTCAACTATTTTTAAAATTATAATATCATCTACAAATTTACACAGAAATATTTCTAATAACAGTAGGAATTAATTATGTTAATCCACTTGTTTTAACCTTGGGAGGTAACACTTTGTCCGAAGAACCGTAAAAAAATCGTGTGGGTCGAGAGATTAATTTTAAATATTTATAGAGATACAGAGTGTGACAGAATCGTTTCATCGTAAAATATCAGAAAACATCATAGTCAGGAAACATTTATGACTTCATAAACGATAACCAAATAGTTTTAATTCTATGCATTTAAGTTTTTAAAATAAAAACTAAATATTTATATATATATATATTAGTTCCAGTAGATCCTGTGAAAAATGCAAAGCCATAATTTTATATACTATATACTTACATTTTAGGAAAATAAATTTCCCACCACGTTTTTAACATAAAGCAAAACTTTATTTTAATATTGTTTATTGTTACAAAGTCAGAATAATAGATAATAGATAGTTTCATAATAAATAATCAGTTTCTAATTTGAAATAATATATTAACTACAATATATAAAAATTGAGCAAAGATTCTGTAAAATGAATTAATTTTATCATATTTAAATATTAATAATTTAGTTTAATAAATAATGGTTTTAAACAATATTAATTTTAATAACGATTATTATTATTATTATATTTTAAATTTTTTATTACTTTTGAATAAGTTTAAAATTTTACAACTTACAATATTAATTCATTCAATTTGTTAATATAATATCTTTGGTATTAGTAGAATGATTTATTGCAATTTTGATAATCTAATCTCAGTATTTTATTTAATATTTTGAAATCAGATTTTCTAATTAAATTGATATTGAGAAATTAAAATTAATATACAATTTATTGATATATTTATTGATACAATTTATTGGTATTTCATTATGTATTGAAATGGTTAAATATATATATATATATGTTAAAAATTTTAAATTTACATATCCAGAATATATATTTCATATTATCCCTTACATTTATATGATATAGTTATATATATTAGTATTACATGTAACATATGCAGATACAGTTTTGACTAGTTTTGTTATAAGAAGTTCATATATTCTAGATTCTAGTTATGAGTTTTAAATTTTTCAGATTATAAGATAGTTAGAAGCAAAACTGTTTATAAATTCTTTCTTATTGACATATGGGTTAGCAGGCGTATAGTTTAGAAAGAAAAGAAAAAAAACCTAAAATGGAATAATAGATATATCACCTCTATGCATTTCCTGGCTGTAAAATAATTTGAAAAACCAAACTCTATAACAATCATTTAATCTATTCAAGTTTATTGAAAAATTATTGATATAATAATTGTGTATTTAAGACGGGCTAATTTGTCAATAGTTAAAATATACACTTTTTAAAAAAAATTTTAAATTTTAAAAAATTTTATTTAAACAAAAAATTTCGACTATACTTAATAGTCATCTTCAGAGTAATACAATGTTCTTATAATGTGCATTGTATTACTATACAATTCTTTAAGAATATTGTAGTACCCTGAAGATGTTTATAGAATATAGTCGAAATATTGTTTAAATAAAATTTTTTAAAAACTAAAATTTTCTTTAAAAAGTGTTTTAAGCAACTAATAATAAATTAGCCCATTTTAAAAAACAAAATCATTATTAAAAAATTTTGTTCATTCAAATAATAAATTAATAAAAATGATTGATAATAAAATGAATGGTTGGATACCAAATAGACAAATGATATTAAATTATTATGTTATTGGGATAAATTTAATTTTTATTTTTTATTTAATTTTATTTTTTTTAACAAATTTTGATATCTTACGTTTTTTCTTTTTTGAATTTGAGCTTAAATGAAGAAAAGGAATTTAATCTACTGCATATATTTTACTTAATCTACAAGAAAATATTCCTCGCAAGTAATTGAGCAATTTATTTTTTTTTCTTAATTTATAGTTTAAGGTCTTTTTGACCAATTTTTGAAATATTATATATATATGAGATGCTTAAAGTTCTTATAATAAAATATTTACTCATTTTGTAGTTTATTTTCAGTTTGCTATATTTCAGTCTTTGGCAATATCACAACTATTTATTTAATGTTTTGGGTTTCAGTAAGTTAAAATAAGAATAGAAGATATATTTAAGAGTTCTTTAATACAGAGTTAGAATACTGCTAGTGGTAATTTATACTTAGCAAAATTAATTAAATGTTTAATGAGAACTAATAAATTAAAAAATATAATGTAACCTTAAAAGTAACTCTTAAAAAGTTTATAAAATTTTATAAAGTTGCATTAATTCACCTAGGAAATACCCAAATCATGTAACAAATGTTGTTTTAATTCCTCGCCCTCTTCTTCAAGCCTTTGTGCAGTCATTGTATTTAGTAAGTTGAATACAATCGCGAATATTGTAAATGTCAAATAGGAGCTTAAAGCAATCCACCAAATCACTTTCGATTGAGTCTTACTCTCAAAATTTTTCAATATTAAAAGTGCCACTGTGAAGCCAGCCAAGGAACCCGTCAGATGAGCGATATACGAAACTGCAGGCAGACCTCTAATTTCAGTTGAAAAATACTTTGTATAAAATGCGAAGCCCAAATCACAGGAAACTAAAAATAAATGCAAAATAATGTTTATATATAGAAAAATTATTTATTTAATAGATACTATATAAAGCAAGTTATTTCTTAAATTACCAAAAATAATCACTGACATCAACTGTAAGATACCGTAACGCATTTGTTCAAAGTTCAACAAAATACTTGCTAATTGTGCAGCTAGTAGTGCATAAACGCCGCCGCTAGCTCCGACTAAATACACTTCCGAGTCCACAACGCTAGTGCCCAACGATCCAGCAAAAACACCCGCCAAATAGATGACAGCAACACGCAACGAACCGTGCACCAATTCCAAGGGCACACCGAAGAGCAGTTGAATCAGAATGTTGAAGCTCAGATGAAACCAGTTCGCATGCAACAACATGTAAGATACGTAACGCCAAATCTCCAGACGGCGATCCGGTCGATAAATAAACACCGATTCACTGGGTACATTACTGTTGCTCAATTCATTCACTGGAGCTACCGTCAGATAGTCAAAGACGAAGACGCCGATCTGTTAAAATGAATAGTAAAAAGTGAAAGGGGCGGAAGGAAGTATTTTTTTATTTGACATTAATAATGATTTTTTCATATAATTCAAATACTTGTTGAAATTCTAAAATAATAAATTTTGATAAGCATATTGCCAAAAACCTATAAATTACATCTAAAATATGCAAAATTGATGTTGAGTAGAAAATCTCTTGGCCACAAGCAACAGAAAATATTCAATATTCACGTAGCTGAGCGTGATTTTATTATTAATTTCCAAAATATTTTTTTTATATTTCGAAGAAAAAATCTTGGCAATTCAGCTTCAGCGTTTGCTTATAGAATCTATGCGGAAGTGTGGCTATGTTTGCGGCACGATATGAAATTTATGCAAACAGTTTGTTTGGCTTAAAAATTATTTATGTTTACGTAGCAACGTGGCAAACAAACTATGGCAAAAAATTCGTAGGAAATACAAATGAAAACCCACAAAAAAAAAGATTTTTCGGAAAAAAAAACCTAGAAGTATAGTCATGCTCCAACCCCATTATGTTTCGCCCCATTAAATAATACAGCAGACTATATTTTCTGCTATTTTGCCGTCCAGACTTTGTGTCAGACAAACACGTAACTTGTGACTCCCTTAGCAATGATGTAGATGTGTGCTTCATGCGTAGACATATGAACTATTTTCCTATTAGTTACGCCGCCCGAGACGTATTGGTGCAAAAGTTTCTCAATAGCCAAGACTAGACAGTCTTGAATGCCATGTAAACTATGAGCGTAGACCAAACCTAGACTGTTTAGTTTTCGTGAGTGTTACGTTATGTTTCCACTTTGTTACCCTTCTAATACGCACTTTGCTCGTACCGGTGCTAAGCATTATCGTTCTCTGCTTGACTGCAGTACTGTTGACCCTGTCTGATGTGGCGAGCCTGTCAGTTAGGTGTCCACAATGACTTGAATATTTCCAATTAAATTATGTGTGCTTACGCTTCTGTTTTCAACCACAGCAGACAGTCTAAGCAAATTTATTAAATTTTTCTATAGCTTCGCTTGTGATATTTGAGCACTGTTTTTTAAATTTTTTTTACATTGGGTTTGCATTATTCACGTGTGAAATGGAATATGGCAACCCAATCAGACTAACCCTTAGTCAACAATTGTGCTCAATATTTCACTTTTTTGCAGTAAGTAGCTTTCGATTTCACACAAGCGATTGTTGGTGGACGTGGCAAGTACTGTATTTACGTTGTTCCCAACCCAAACCCATATCCAAACAGTAGACGTAAGTTCCACTTGTGTGACCAAGCATGTTCAGTTGTCTCCTTTAAGTCTGGTTGAATCAATAAAGTGGCAGCAAATAAATCATGTCTGTCACTCACTTTAGTTAAATTTTTATTTCAACTGGAATCAATTGCATTTTCTGTTTAAACTTTTATTCTTAAGGGGATTAGCACTTTCTCAATAGTTCACATCCACTTAATTTAATAAAAAAGAGTATTCAACGTAGAGCATAGAATACTAAAAATTTATGAAAATGATTCGTTTCTGAAGAATATTGAAAAAAATTTATTTATAAGAGAAAAGACTCTTTCAATTTATTCTCGTACCATAAATCAGTTTAATGTTAATAGGTGTCATAATTTTTAGATAATGTAGTATGATATCAGAAAAAGCTTTTAAAGTGTTATTACCATTTTATTTTAATGAAATTCTAAATTGAATGAATTTGCTAAATACTCCTCCTAAACTTTTAGTATAACAGATATATAATAACAGTGAAGATAACTTTGGTGGCTTATGTTTGCTTAGAGACATTATTTCCAATCATTTCTTCTATTTAACTGTCTGACGACGAATAAGTAAAGATTTTCAAATAGGTACAATTTTTAAGCAGAAAAAATTTTAAGTTTTAAAAAATCGTTATTATTAAAGAGTAGACGTGAAAATTGCCCAACAGCCGGTACTGTGGCCAGAAGAGACATATTGTAACAGTTTCACTATTGATTAAACAAAGCCCCTTAAAGCTTTGTGAATAAAGTCTAGAACTAAATCCAGAGAAGAGTTCTTAATCTATTTTGGTGACAGAAATTCTTTATGAAACAGGTTTCTTCTGTGCGTTATTAAAGCTGGTCAGTCACAAAGAATGTGCATGATCGTTTCCTCATCTTCGAGGCATAATCTGCATTCCGAGTTAGCAGATAATTGTAGTTTATGAAGGTGATATTTCAGACCATAATGAAACCCGTTATCAACCTTAAATCACATTTTGAGAATTTAAGAATGTATTTGTAGGAGTACAGTGTTATCAGTGATTTGCTTTGTCTGAGTCCTGGAAAGTTTACGCAGTACTCAGCCGCATATGATTTTCCATTTCCTTGATAATCTGTTTTGTAATGGCCCAGTTAATCCACAAAAGGGTTGAGAGAATATAAAAACAGTTTTTGATGCAGTTCTGGCTAGCTCATCAGCTTTTTCATTTCCCAAAACTCCTCTGTGGCCCGGAACCCAGTAAAGGCTTACCTTATTCCGAGCTGCAAGTGATTGCAGAAGCTCGTAACACTCTAGGACCTGTTTTGATTTGAAAAAAGTATTTTGAATACATCTTTTATAAGACAAGCATTATCTGTTGTTTTCATATTTTTGCAAGTGAAATAAAAACTCTTTATTGCAAAGTCTATAAACTTGGCCAATTTTGTAGGACAACAGTTCTGATAGTTCGGTAAAGGCCACCGGGAGTTTTAAATTCTTTTCCTAACCAATAATGGACATTGACATGAAGTAGACTACAGTTACCTCTTAGTTACCTCTTTAGCCGAAAGCCTAAAAAAGTCATTATAGATTGTACCTAGTCACATAGCATGAATTGAAGGGACATAGCATGTGCTGCATAGTTGAAGCAGGGAGGGTAATTTGGTTTCCCTTTACCTGATGGGGGAATCGTTACCTTTTTCGGCGTTGAATATATACTAATTTAAATCTATGTACGTACCAATGCTATTCCTGTGGTGTGCAATGGGTCATCATTTGTGTTTAAGTGGGCTTTTGCAAATAGGGCCGCCACTCCAACCTACCTACCTACCACACTAGAAACAATATGGTAGTACAACATTTCAACTTTCTAATATTTTTTCACTCCCCAAGCTGGAATTGAATATTTTTTTTTCAATATTTTTACATATTTATTGGTCATACTAGAAATAATATGGTAAATACTTTTTTTATATTTTTTTTTATTCTTAAATTTGTTATGTTGACAACATTACAGAAGCAATTATTGACCAAATAATGCAATTTTTTTCAATTTATTTTATTACGACTATCGGTCAACCACAACCCAAATGTGCTTACGCTTTACTCATTGTAGGCGTGCGTGCTGGAAACACTTCAATTTAATGAAATCAACAATTTTTCTACAATGTTTCGTCATTGCCACAACTCACCTTCCAAATTTCTAGAACCATTAATAGGAAAAATGCTAACAAGTACAATTGTCGTACCTAACACGTATTCCCAAAAGCACTCATACGCTCAAGTGCACCATGGGGAATACATTTCCTTAACCGATTTAATCAAATTCTTTCGGCAATTTTAACGTTGTTTGGATCAAAAATAAATGCAATAAAAACGAAAATAATGAAATTGGTTTTAAGACGATGATAACATTAATTTTGAGGGTAGTTTTAGCAATTTTTCTACTGCCCACTCATTTGGAACGCTTACCGCAGTAAAACTGATTTTGTACTTTAAGTGGAAAAAAAAGTACATCTAAGGCAAAACAGCGGCAGGGTTGCCAATGCAGCACATGAGGTCATGCAAGCACAGAGCGGTATTTCATTCCACTTGCGCGTACTTTTTTTTGCTAATGCTGAACATTTTTATAACATTTACTTATGCATTTAGACTCCTCCATTTGGGCTCTTTGAAAAGCTTTGAATATATGCTTATCTGCAACCTAATTTATGCCAACCATGCAAGGTTTGAAGACTTTTTTTGATGTTTTTTTTCGTTTTTGAACATATTTTATGGTCATGTTTTTTTTATTTTAGTTTTTCTGTTTTAAAAGAACACATTGAACTTATGAAACAGCCCCCACATGTTATGCTAACATGTTAACTTGAGTCTTAGATGTTTATTTGCTATTCGAAAAAAGGCTGGATACCGAGTAACGGTTTTTGCGCCACCCAGAGTCGTTATTGCTTTTCGTTTTGGCAATTGATTGAGGAATTTTATTTAATGTGACTAATTTTAAATGCAAATTTAATTTTTGAACATTTTGAAAATAAATAGTTATTTAATTGTATATAATATTTACAACAATTACTTACCTCCAACAACGATATTAAGATAATGAAAATTGGTGTTGGGCAGCAGCGCTTGAATTCAGTACTCAAATATTTCTTCTCGAGCCCCAACTGTGCTTTATTGGTTGCTTCAACAGCTTTGCCATTTTTTATTCTGTTGCAGTGCAAATCTGTCAGATGATGGGCGCTATTTGCGCTATATGCGCCATATGCAAACATGGACAATGGCTCCACATTGAGATATTGAATCTGTGATGCATGCATGCAATTGTCAGCCAAATTTGTGTGACAAATACCGAACTCGACAGCGTCAACGATTCTGTTTGCATTTGGAATGTCTATGACAGTTGAGCTTCTTTTGTTTTCCTCAAAATCTGTCTTTGTGTTCTGTTCGCGTTGATGATGTGCTAGGATTTCTGCGACTTCTGTCTGTGCTCTCATTGCTTATGGAGTGGGGCAAATGTGCGCTACGCAGCCAAACGCACTAAACCATGTTAAATGACATTAAACTTATGTTGCTGCTGCAACACTTAAATTGGAACATGAGAAGGTGTTGTTGCTATGCATGTTGGCGTCATTACAATGTACCAACAATTTAATTCGTTTGCCTTTCAGTGATTCTGTATTAGCGGTGCACTTGAATAGCACTAAAATTGCAGCAACATTTGCAGAGTTTCAATTGAGCGCACAATCATTCACCTGCAATGTCAACTCCACTCGACTGGTAGCAGTCAGTCGTCTATGTTTCAGCTGCAAGTAAATTAAAAAATTATTTTTCTTAAGTGTAAAATTAGCTCAAGGTTAATTTAAGACAAGCAACACAACACTACAAATTTTAACAGATAAAAATATTTTTCACACATTTTTTTTATTTTTTTATTTTATATATTTGGCCTTCCAGACATTAACTGTGTGAATATGCTGCACGTGTTGATGTCTTCTTTTTGTTTTTATCACACGAAAAATATGTCACAAGCGACGCCAATGTCGCCCATACAGACGACGCCTTTAAAAACATCGACTAGACCAGACCAAGACAGCTCCAACGGTATTAAGTGGCAATGCAAATAAATTATTCGCCTACCAAGTCGCTCGCTGCCGCTGCTGCACTGGCAAAGGAGTACGCAATTGCATTCCCCGATACACGAAATCGCATGCGGCACACGTTCCACTCGTACGTTTTCCTATTTATATCCGATTTATTTATTATTTGTTATTGTTATAGTTGGCAAATAAATAGACTGCAGTAAAATGCAATGTTTGCTTGGCAACCGAAAAGCACCGAAAAGCGCTCCTCTAGCCGTTGTGTTTAGACAAGGCAACATTTTTGCCAAATTCTGCTTCAGCCTTTAGCCATAACAAGGACTAAATACACTGCAACGAACATTGAGAAACATGTTTTGCAACGTTGCAAAAATATTTTCCTAAATTCAAGGAAGTCGCTGTTGCCTTGCAAAAAGGATAAAGATTCCGTATTTGTGCTTTTGCCAAAAAACTTAAAAGACACACAAGAAATTTGCAATTTGGCATTAAAAATGCAACAATAATCATAATGAAAGGTTGTTTATCATAAGCTGAGCTAGTGGTACGACAATAAAAGAAGTGATTATTAAAAGTTATAAATAAAATATACTATTTTCAGTTTCAACAAAGCAAAAAAATGAAAGAAAAATAAAATGAATTAAAAATGGAAAATACAAATAGAATGAGGAAAACAGAGAATACTGCATAGTAAGATAGAAACCTTTAAAAATGAGCCAAAAATTGTCCAAGAATGAATCATAATACAAAAAGAATATTTGCACAAATTAAATAAATTTACTAAATTAGATGAGAGATAAACAATCTAAAATCTACGGTTGTACGGTGATCACTTCATCAAGTATGAACTGCAATATTACGAACATCAAAGGACGATAATTATTTTCCTATCTTGAGTCGCTAAGTAGTCATGAAGCGAAACTGCTCAACTGTTGCAACCGGTATAGTACCGTCAATGCAGTGAAACCGTCAATGCTGGTCGCTATGAACAACAAATGATAAATTTGAACTATGCATTGATCGAGAAACGACCAGAATGGGCCAGAAGACACGGCAAGGTAATTCTGCTCCATGACAATGCACCTGCACACAAAGCAAAACGGGTTCAGGACGCAATCAATACACTTGGCTGGGAGCTGCTACCCCACCCGCCGTATTCACTAGACTTGGCTCCTTCCGACTACCATTTGTTTTCATCGATGGGACACGCATTGGCTGAGCAGCACTTTGATTCCTACGAGGAGGTCGAAAATTGGGTGTCTGGTTGGTTTGCTTTAAAAGACGAACAATTTTTTTGGCGTGGTATCTACAAATTGCCAGAAAGGTGGACAAAATGTGTAGAAAGCAATGGCCAATACTTTGAATAAAATGTTTTTTACTTTCCTATTAATAATTAGTGTTTTATTTTCACCAAAAAACGCTCATTTCATACCGGTACACCTAATATTTACTATAGTATTACTGATCAGTTTAAATTCTCTTTACACCATCGCTCACGTTTCATCAATAGGAGAGGGAACTGTGGAGTTCATCACAGAGGAGTGGTCCTCTGCTGGACATTATGTACTCTGTAACCACAAGTGTTAAGTAGCTTCGGTAATTGTCGAGAATGAGCAACTTAAGGTTATACAAAACAATTTTGGATCCGAACTGCGAACACTGATTGATTCAGAATGCAAATTTTTCAACGAATACGAAAACTTCTTAATAAGAAATAAGACAGAAAACAACGATTAGAAGTGTGAAGAGTGACTGATTCGGAGGACAAATATTTAAGCAAATACGAAAAGTTCTTAATAAGAAATAAGAATGTTGAAGTTAATTTAAGACGACGGTACTAGCTGTGGTTTGAAAAACAATGACCCGGCTTAAGCAGTGTGGAATCTGTAATATTATTTCTTCCTAGTTTTGTTGTTGTATGATATAAAAAATGCTAATAATATTTTTCAATAGGTTTCATTAGTATTTTATACATACACATATTCCACATTAAACTATAATAACCATTGTTTGTTGAATCGCAGCTATTATTATACATCGAAATTTAGAGATTAAGATGCATTGGTCATGTTTTAAGTATAATGATTGTTTGAAGAGAATGATTATTGACTAGGCATTAATAGTAATAAATATAGTTCCCTTATGCAAACGGTCAACAAAAACGGCATCTTTAATACAGAGATAACACAAGAGTTATTAGATATAGAAACTAGTCAATAGAGTATGAAACAAAGAATAACGGGAAAAATAGTAGAGAAGTCAAAGTCGATCCTGCATTGCAACGTTAAAAAAGGATAATGAGTGTAAACATGACAATGGAACTCATGTCATCTTATGTGTCAGTGCCCATGTTCCTTACTTTCTTTACTGATCTGACTGACCTGTCATTCTGCAATATTACGATTTTACTCAGATTCATAGAATTATCACATTAGTTTACTTTTACCTACGGGGGGAGTGCTTGCCTTTTTCGACGTTATTCGTATACTGACATTATGGTTTATTTACGAAGCAACGTTATTCCTGTGGTACCACAAGGGGCCATTATTTGAACTGAAGTGGGCTTTCTTGGTACACAATGCCGTCACTCCAACCTAACTTAACCTAAGATATTGTTGAAGAAACTATATATGAAAAATATATACATTATCTTTATTTTAGATTTTGTGGACTATTTATATCGTATTAATTACTAATAATAATGTGAAAAATTTAAAAAAAAATACGGTTTAATGAATAAAATTACTGAATTTCTAGCAAAAGAATATTTTTTTTTCAAAACTTGCAGTTTGTTATATAAAAAAAAATTAGCAGTACTACAATTTCGATGTTAGACTTAAAGTTTAAAGCTTTAGCATTAAATAAAATTTAAATGTTTAAAATAAAAATAAGATTTACAATGCAAAATAGAACATAAAATGAAAAACTTAAATGGAAAGCATTTCCCACTACACAAAAATTCTTGAAAAATTTAAATATGTTTGCGTGCTTCCTGCTGAAACGTGCAATGAAAAACGGAAAACATTAATATACACTTTTCATGTCTAGACCTTGAATAATAGCTCTTAAGAACTTTGAAATGCATATCTATTATTTAGCATATTGAAAGCAGCAATGGAAATGGAAAATTCCGACAACTGCAAAAATAATTATCTACTTAATTCCTTTTTGCTACAAAGTTAAGCGAAAGCATTAAATAAAATTTAAAGCACGTTTGGGAAATGGTTATCCTTTGGTCCTTCGAATAACAGCAGACATCGATATAAGCAGCGACACTTTTAAGTAATTGCCAGCATTGGCGTCACAATTTCAACCAATCTACTAATGACATAAACATAAATAATTTAATTGCAACTCACTCATCTCTCCCCACACCTCTACCCACAACCCTCACGCCGCCACTCAAAAAATGTTTGCAACTTTGAATTTCAATATCTGCTGTCCAGCAGAAATTTCAATAAAGTGTTAAGTATAGTGCAAGTGCAGTCATTAATTATTCATAGCGAATAATTTATTCGTTTAATTTCTTTTTTATAAAGTTTCATTTTCGTGTCCTCGGCAATGAGCTTTCAACATAATTCCACTTTTGGTCATGTTTTTTGCATGTTAACATTAGTTTCCAACGAAAATAGAAACAATAAAATTATTGCTCAAATTTTAGATATAATTTTTTATTCAATTTAATTTTATGAGTTCTAAAACTTAACTTTTTTGGTATATCCCTAAAAGGAAAGGATATACGTGTTTCGGTTTTAATAGACTAAAGGATGTCGGCATAAAGAAAGTGTATTTTCGTAAAGCAAATTTAGTAAGCGAACATAACATTTGCATATTGAGGAGTAAGTATACTAGCAATTAAGATAGAAATAGTAATGTTATTTCCATTTTACTGTTTTTACATACTATATTTACTATACTTTACAATACATAGCTAAAGGTTAATAGGTCCTTAATTGTGGTGATGTCCTTACAGGTTTAATCAACAAACACTAAAACTAAAAATAGTAATAAAATAAAGTTACTAAATTTGTTTTTATTGCCTTGGCATTTAGCGTTTGTTGTACCAGGAATATTTGTTTTGTTTTCACTAAACTAAATTGAATGTAAATATATATCAATAGAAAGCGATGTGATATAAAGGGATATGTCTAAAATTTATTTATAGCAATGTTAATAAAATATAGAAAAATAACAAAACTTAAGTTAAAATGTAATATAATTAATAATATACATTATATTATTCATTATTCATTATAATATAATGCTAGTCAGTTGTTTGGCCAAAAATTTAAAAAATGACTATCGATGTTGTGATATACTTTGAAAACAAGTTCCAACAATCATTAACCGAATTCGGTTGATTTAACTAAATTTTACTTAAATCTCAGGTCAAAATATTCTTTCTCGACACATCATGTGGGTTCAACTATACCACATGTTGACTTTTATATCTTCTTTACCAATTGAGTTATAGTTTTTCCAACAAAATTATAGGTCAATTTAACCAGTATGTAGTTAGAGCATTTTTTTCTGAGTGAAGTCTAAAAAAATTATTATTAAGTACTTTTAATAAATTCTTCGTGAGAGAACATATGTTTTAGTTTTACTACTGTGATATATTTTTCTGAAAAATAAAGCTGTAACTTCAATTATTCAATGTATAGAAGAAGATCAAAAACTCTAAAGCCGCTAGTATGTACACTAAATAATAAAGTAATAATTCTTTTTAATTAATGTATATGCACATGATATGAAATTTATTATTTTTTATGTCACAAGAAAGTATTACTTTCCATCTAGTGTGTCCTACTAGAATAACTATAGGGATTATCCCTTGGAAAAAGGTAAAAAAATCAATGAACTTTTGTTTGATTCTAAGAATTATATAGTTATTTGAAAAACTATAAAATAAATTCGTAATCTGTT
>NC_051846.1:34029403-34039000 GCF_002237135.1 Teleopsis dalmanni
AGTAAAACTGATTTTGTACTTTAAGTGGAAAAAAAAGTACATCTAAGGCAAAACAGCGGCAGGGTTGCCAATGCAGCACATGAGGTCATGCAAGCACAGAGCGGTATTTCATTCCACTTGCGCGTACTTTTTTTTGCTAATGCTGAACATTTTTATAACATTTACTTATGCATTTAGACTCCTCCATTTGGGCTCTTTGAAAAGCTTTGAATATATGCTTATCTGCAACCTAATTTATGCCAACCATGCAAGGTTTGAAGACTTTTTTTGATGTTTTTTTTCGTTTTTGAACATATTTTATGGTCATGTTTTTTTTATTTTAGTTTTTCTGTTTTAAAAGAACACATTGAACTTATGAAACAGCCCCCACATGTTATGCTAACATGTTAACTTGAGTCTTAGATGTTTATTTGCTATTCGAAAAAAGGCTGGATACCGAGTAACGGTTTTTGCGCCACCCAGAGTCGTTATTGCTTTTCGTTTTGGCAATTGATTGAGGAATTTTATTTAATGTGACTAATTTTAAATGCAAATTTAATTTTTGAACATTTTGAAAATAAATAGTTATTTAATTGTATATAATATTTACAACAATTACTTACCTCCAACAACGATATTAAGATAATGAAAATTGGTGTTGGGCAGCAGCGCTTGAATTCAGTACTCAAATATTTCTTCTCGAGCCCCAACTGTGCTTTATTGGTTGCTTCAACAGCTTTGCCATTTTTTATTCTGTTGCAGTGCAAATCTGTCAGATGATGGGCGCTATTTGCGCTATATGCGCCATATGCAAACATGGACAATGGCTCCACATTGAGATATTGAATCTGTGATGCATGCATGCAATTGTCAGCCAAATTTGTGTGACAAATACCGAACTCGACAGCGTCAACGATTCTGTTTGCATTTGGAATGTCTATGACAGTTGAGCTTCTTTTGTTTTCCTCAAAATCTGTCTTTGTGTTCTGTTCGCGTTGATGATGTGCTAGGATTTCTGCGACTTCTGTCTGTGCTCTCATTGCTTATGGAGTGGGGCAAATGTGCGCTACGCAGCCAAACGCACTAAACCATGTTAAATGACATTAAACTTATGTTGCTGCTGCAACACTTAAATTGGAACATGAGAAGGTGTTGTTGCTATGCATGTTGGCGTCATTACAATGTACCAACAATTTAATTCGTTTGCCTTTCAGTGATTCTGTATTAGCGGTGCACTTGAATAGCACTAAAATTGCAGCAACATTTGCAGAGTTTCAATTGAGCGCACAATCATTCACCTGCAATGTCAACTCCACTCGACTGGTAGCAGTCAGTCGTCTATGTTTCAGCTGCAAGTAAATTAAAAAATTATTTTTCTTAAGTGTAAAATTAGCTCAAGGTTAATTTAAGACAAGCAACACAACACTACAAATTTTAACAGATAAAAATATTTTTCACACATTTTTTTTATTTTTTTATTTTATATATTTGGCCTTCCAGACATTAACTGTGTGAATATGCTGCACGTGTTGATGTCTTCTTTTTGTTTTTATCACACGAAAAATATGTCACAAGCGACGCCAATGTCGCCCATACAGACGACGCCTTTAAAAACATCGACTAGACCAGACCAAGACAGCTCCAACGGTATTAAGTGGCAATGCAAATAAATTATTCGCCTACCAAGTCGCTCGCTGCCGCTGCTGCACTGGCAAAGGAGTACGCAATTGCATTCCCCGATACACGAAATCGCATGCGGCACACGTTCCACTCGTACGTTTTCCTATTTATATCCGATTTATTTATTATTTGTTATTGTTATAGTTGGCAAATAAATAGACTGCAGTAAAATGCAATGTTTGCTTGGCAACCGAAAAGCACCGAAAAGCGCTCCTCTAGCCGTTGTGTTTAGACAAGGCAACATTTTTGCCAAATTCTGCTTCAGCCTTTAGCCATAACAAGGACTAAATACACTGCAACGAACATTGAGAAACATGTTTTGCAACGTTGCAAAAATATTTTCCTAAATTCAAGGAAGTCGCTGTTGCCTTGCAAAAAGGATAAAGATTCCGTATTTGTGCTTTTGCCAAAAAACTTAAAAGACACACAAGAAATTTGCAATTTGGCATTAAAAATGCAACAATAATCATAATGAAAGGTTGTTTATCATAAGCTGAGCTAGTGGTACGACAATAAAAGAAGTGATTATTAAAAGTTATAAATAAAATATACTATTTTCAGTTTCAACAAAGCAAAAAAATGAAAGAAAAATAAAATGAATTAAAAATGGAAAATACAAATAGAATGAGGAAAACAGAGAATACTGCATAGTAAGATAGAAACCTTTAAAAATGAGCCAAAAATTGTCCAAGAATGAATCATAATACAAAAAGAATATTTGCACAAATTAAATAAATTTACTAAATTAGATGAGAGATAAACAATCTAAAATCTACGGTTGTACGGTGATCACTTCATCAAGTATGAACTGCAATATTACGAACATCAAAGGACGATAATTATTTTCCTATCTTGAGTCGCTAAGTAGTCATGAAGCGAAACTGCTCAACTGTTGCAACCGGTATAGTACCGTCAATGCAGTGAAACCGTCAATGCTGGTCGCTATGAACAACAAATGATAAATTTGAACTATGCATTGATCGAGAAACGACCAGAATGGGCCAGAAGACACGGCAAGGTAATTCTGCTCCATGACAATGCACCTGCACACAAAGCAAAACGGGTTCAGGACGCAATCAATACACTTGGCTGGGAGCTGCTACCCCACCCGCCGTATTCACTAGACTTGGCTCCTTCCGACTACCATTTGTTTTCATCGATGGGACACGCATTGGCTGAGCAGCACTTTGATTCCTACGAGGAGGTCGAAAATTGGGTGTCTGGTTGGTTTGCTTTAAAAGACGAACAATTTTTTTGGCGTGGTATCTACAAATTGCCAGAAAGGTGGACAAAATGTGTAGAAAGCAATGGCCAATACTTTGAATAAAATGTTTTTTACTTTCCTATTAATAATTAGTGTTTTATTTTCACCAAAAAACGCTCATTTCATACCGGTACACCTAATATTTACTATAGTATTACTGATCAGTTTAAATTCTCTTTACACCATCGCTCACGTTTCATCAATAGGAGAGGGAACTGTGGAGTTCATCACAGAGGAGTGGTCCTCTGCTGGACATTATGTACTCTGTAACCACAAGTGTTAAGTAGCTTCGGTAATTGTCGAGAATGAGCAACTTAAGGTTATACAAAACAATTTTGGATCCGAACTGCGAACACTGATTGATTCAGAATGCAAATTTTTCAACGAATACGAAAACTTCTTAATAAGAAATAAGACAGAAAACAACGATTAGAAGTGTGAAGAGTGACTGATTCGGAGGACAAATATTTAAGCAAATACGAAAAGTTCTTAATAAGAAATAAGAATGTTGAAGTTAATTTAAGACGACGGTACTAGCTGTGGTTTGAAAAACAATGACCCGGCTTAAGCAGTGTGGAATCTGTAATATTATTTCTTCCTAGTTTTGTTGTTGTATGATATAAAAAATGCTAATAATATTTTTCAATAGGTTTCATTAGTATTTTATACATACACATATTCCACATTAAACTATAATAACCATTGTTTGTTGAATCGCAGCTATTATTATATATCGAAATTGTGTGGTACCACAAGGGGCCATTATTTGAACTGAAGTGGGCTTTCTTGGTACACAATGCCGTCATTCCAACCTAACTTAACCTAAGATATTGTTGAAAAAACTATATATGAAAAATATATACATTATCTTTATTTTAGATTTTGTAGACTATTTATATATCGTATTAATTACTAATAATAATGTGAAAAATTTAAAAAAAAATACGGTTTAATGAATAAAATTACTGAATTTCTAGCAAAAGAATATTTTTTTTTCAAAACTTTCAGTTTGTTATTTAAAAAAAAATTAGCAGTACTACAATTTCGATGTTAGACTTAAAGTCTAAAGCTTTAGTATTAAATAAAATTTAAATGTTTAAAATAAAAATAAGATTTACAATGCAAAATAGAACATAAAATGAAAAACTTAAATGGAAAGCATTTCCCACTACACAAAAATTCTTGAAAAATTTAAATATGTTTGCGTGCTTCCTGCTGAAACGTGCATTGAAAAACGGAAAACATTAATATACACTTTTCATGTCTAGACCTTGAATAATAGCTCTTAAGAACTTTGAAATGCATATCTATTATTTAGCATATTGAAAGCAGCAATGGAAATGGAAAATTCCGACAACTGCAAAAATAATTATCTACTTAATTCCTTTTTGCTACAAAGTTAAGCGAAAGCATTAAATAAAATTTAAAGCACGTTTGGGAAATGGTTATCCTTTGGTCCTTCGAATAACAGCAGACATCGATATAAGCAGCGACACTTTTAAGTAATTGCCAGCATTGGCGTCACAATTTCAACCAATCTACTAATGACATAAACATAAATAATTTAATTGCAACTCACTCATCTCTCCCCACACCTCTACCCACAACCCTCACGCCGCCACTCAAAAAATGTTTGCAACTTTGAATTTCAATATCTGCTGTCCAGCAGAAATTTCAATAAAGTGTTAAGTATAGTGCAAGTGCAGTCATTAATTATTCATAGCGAATAATTTATTCGTTTAATTTCTTTTTTATAAAGTTTCATTTTCGTGTCCTCGGCAATGAGCTTTCAACATAATTCCACTTTTGGTCATGTTTTTTGCATGTTAACATTAGTTTCCAACGAAAATAGAAACAATAAAATTATTGCTCAAATTTTAGATATAATTTTTTATTCAATTTAATTTTATGAGTTCTAAAACTTAACTTTTTTGGTATATCCCTAAAAGGAAAGGATATACGTGTTTCGGTTTTAATAGACTAAAGGATGTCGGCATAAAGAAAGTGTATTTTCGTAAAGCAAATTTAGTAAGCGAACATAACATTTGCATATTGAGGAGTAAGTATACTAGCAATTAAGATAGAAATAGTAATGTTATTTCCATTTTACTGTTTTTACATACTATATTTACTATACTTTACAATACATAGCTAAAGGTTAATAGGTCCTTAATTGTGGTGATGTCCTTACAGGTTTAATCAACAAACACTAAAACTAAAAATAGTAATAAAATAAAGTTACTAAATTTGTTTTTATTGCCTTGGCATTTAGCGTTTGTTGTACCAGGAATATTTGTTTTGTTTTCACTAAACTAAATTGAATGTAAATATATATCAATAGAAAGCGATGTGATATAAAGGGATATGTCTAAAATTTATTTATAGCAATGTTAATAAAATATAGAAAAATAACAAAACTTAAGTTAAAATGTAATATAATTAATAATATACATTATATTATTCATTATTCATTATAATATAATGCTAGTCAGTTGTTTGGCCAAAAATTTAAAAAATGACTATCGATGTTGTGATATACTTTGAAAACAAGTTCCAACAATCATTAACCGAATTCGGTTGATTTAACTAAATTTTACTTAAATCTCAGGTCAAAATATTCTTTCTCGACACATCATGTGGGTTCAACTATACCACATGTTGACTTTTATATCTTCTTTACCAATTGAGTTATAGTTTTTCCAACAAAATTATAGGTCAATTTAACCAGTATGTAGTTAGAGCATTTTTTTCTGAGTGAAGTCTAAAAAAATTATTATTAAGTACTTTTAATAAATTCTTCGTGAGAGAACATATGTTTTAGTTTTACTACTGTGATATATTTTTCTGAAAAATAAAGCTGTAACTTCAATTATTCAATGTATAGAAGAAGATCAAAAACTCTAAAGCCGCTAGTATGTACACTAAATAATAAAGTAATAATTCTTTTTAATTAATGTATATGCACATGATATGAAATTTATTATTTTTTATGTCACAAGAAAGTATTACTTTCCATCTAGTGTGTCCTACTAGAATAACTATAGGGATTATCCCTTGGAAAAAGGTAAAAAAATCAATGAACTTTTGTTTGATTCTAAGAATTATATAGTTATTTGAAAAACTATAAAATAAATTCGTAATCTGTTAAATACACGCTCATATTTTCACCTATGTTAAATCACATTAAAGAGGGGTTGGTCACCCCAAGAGCTTTTTTTTATTATGTGACAGTTAACTTAGGATACACTATTAAGAAGGTCATGGCCTAATATGCTTCCTTGGCTACGCCCATACTTTGCGACAACAAAAATAACTAATATTGTCTCAAATTTTATTAAATTAATGTTAATTGAATTAAATTAATGCAATGAATATATAAATTTCATTCATATAAATTTAGATTAATAGAATATTGTTGTTTTATATAATAAAAACATATATTGCAATTTAATTTAATTAATCTTTTCTTTATTTCAGCAAAATCGAGTTTTTCCTATATTTTTCAAACGAACTGAATATTGTTCTGATATTTCATTTACTATAACAACCGATCAATTAGTTCTTATATTTTCCAAACAAATTACACATTATTCTGGTATTGCATTTACTTTGTCAACCGATCGAGTAGTTCTTTTATTTTCCAAATGATCTGAACATTGTTCTGGTGTTTTATTTACTTTACGCCTTGTTTATCGGTTTCTTTCAATTTCAACTTACTTTTCTGGTCTTTCATTATTAAAATTTATTATATACTAAATTATCTCAAGTTTTTAAAACAGATAATTATTATAAAATATATGATAATTATCTGACTTCACAACAGGTGGCAACGCCAGAACAAAATCAATTATATTTTGTATATTTGTTAGTTTTTTGCAAATAATTGAAATAGTGCACCTTCGTGATTTTTTATAAAATGGAAAAAATGGATATCGTTCAGTAATAAAATTCCTCAACCTTGCAACCTTGCATCATCGTTAACAATAATAAAACATTGGAAAGCTGAACTTAAACGTGGTCGTATGATTGTTTTTGATGAAGATCGTCTGGATCGTCCAAATGAGGCCACAACTAAAAAAAACATTAAAAAAATTCACTACAGTGTGTTGGTTGTTCCAAAAATTCAATTGACATCTATCAAATATTTTACATGAATATTTGGGTATGAAAAAGCTTTCAGCAAGATATGTGCAGCGTTTGCTCACAATTGACCAAAAACTACAACGACGACTTCGTCATTCAAAACATTATTTGGAAGTGTTGGTGCACAATTTAGCCAACTGTGAGCATCGAGAAGTGACAATTGATAAAACTTCACACCTGAGGGAAAACAATAAGCCAAAGAATAGGTAGAGCCCGGAAATAGTGCTTCCAAAAGACCACGAATTTAATAATCGGCTGGAAAAATTTAGGCTTCCGTATTATGAGATTGAAGTGAAAGAATTATCATAGACTATGTGGATAAAGAAACAACAATAACACCACACTACTACTGCATATTATTGGATCGATTAAATAGGGAAATAGACAAAAAAGTGACAACATATATCCAAGAAAAAAATTTTATTTTTGCAGTATAACGCTTCCTCTCACACGTCAATGAAAACTATGGCAAAATAAAAAGAATTACGGTACTAATTTCATCCTTATTAACCGTATTCTCCAGATTTGGCTTCTAGCCACTCTTAGCTGTTTCCAAACTTGAAAAGTTGGCTCCAGAAAAAGAGATTTGTATCAAATGATGAAGTGAAATGGGAAAGCGAGGTATATTTTAGAGAATTTAATAAATTGTATTATTTAAAAGGTATCCAAATGTTAAAAGATAGTTGGACTCGGTGTGTCGAGCTAAAAGGAGTGATTTTAATGATTTTTTAAGTTGCATTAGATTATATGTCTATATATGACACAATTATCTTCTCATATTATAATATTTGTGTATTGACATATTACAAAAATGTGACAATACTAACATATAATTGTATAATATATTTTGTCCATTTGAACAAATCTTTATAGATTAATATAAATATATATATATCAGCTTTAACTACTCTCGCATGCGCACTGAAGTCAAAGATGTGAGATACTGCTAAGCTTTTTATATTAAAACGATATTAAGGACATAGTCCTATTTGTACGTTCATGACTGATATCAATAACTTATTTATATATTAATTACGATAATTAAGTGCTACTGTGTAGCACATGAATGCCAGATTTTACACATTTTAATTAATATTTCTATGCGCTATTTTGATCGTAGGTAAACAAATTATTTGGTTGCATTTTTTATTAAATATTCAAGTCCTTAAATCAGGAATAATATTGTCACTTCATATTCGAATATTTATAAAAACGAATAAAAATTCTACGTAGGCCCTTACGAAAGTAATTGTTTTCATTTCTTAGACTAAGTAATTATATTTTCTCGATTTGTTAAAACACACACAGTGTAGTTTTCCAGTCATCTGAAATTCCTTATTCTTAATACGGTATAACATATAACTTAATCATTTTTTAAGTCGCATATGACCAAGAGTAGAGCAGCAAATTTTACTCTAGTATGTCCACTTAAACATTCCAAACCTAAATTTTTTTCAGGGTTAATCGTCCTTTTATTATTGCTCTTCTCAACAAATAAGTTGCCGTCAAAATTAACTTTCATGCTAACCTTTGCAAACTTTTTCCAACAATTCATTCCGGAAATAAGGCACAAAAGTAAGTTCTTAAGTTCTGAAGTTCTTAAGTCTTCAAGTTTTTGTCACACGCAATTTAGGCTAGAATTTTGCCCATTGTTTTGTTTTTTGTGCTCTTTTGCTCTATGAACTACTTAACGTTTTGGATTGCGTTGCGTTGAACTGTTTACTTATTTAACAAATCATTGGGTTTGAGCATTAAATCGATTAGGCCAATCGAAAGCCCGACATAACAAATCAGACGACATGAAGTTCCCTACACTCGACTACACTCGAATTACGTCAAGGATAATAGATAAAAGATAAGAAATGCCTTTTGTTCCGTTGTTGGCTGCTTCTAGGGTTGATTGCTTATACCTTGTAATTGCATTAAATTTGAATAATGTTGATTGAATTCATTTATTCATTGACATTTTTACAGGTTGCCATTGTTTATTTTGTGCTAACAGCAAGCTTCGTTCATTCGAAGGATAACAAATATGCGTCCTTACCATACGAATGGGTAAGCGAAGCACAATTTCTGTTATTAAAATTACATTCAAATGCAAATGCAAGTCAATAAATTACATGTTTTCGAATTATTGTGCTCCATGTTAGATTGAGTGATAGATACTTGCAATTTTTATTACATTCATTACTTTTATGACTTTTGCTAAAACATGTAATTTACGTAGTTCATTGGGTGGCAATAACATTATTCTATTTAAAAATAGCTCGGAACTAATGTAATGTGTTTTTAATTGCATTTCATTTATATAAGATAGTTTGTAATATACACGAAAATTTTAATCAAACTATAATAATATTATTTCATTTAAAATACTCAAACTGAGTTGTAAACATAGTTAGTGAAAATGGAGGGAAGAACGAATCCTTCACAAATCCGGCTAAGAAGACCTTTTTGAATCTACAAATCCTTGTATTAACGGGTAGAAGAACGATCAAGCTAAAAACAGTTAGAAGCATTTATAAAGGCGA
>NC_051846.1:34039100-34044958 GCF_002237135.1 Teleopsis dalmanni
AAAAATTTCGATGGTTATTAATTTCGCAAAATTAATAAACAAAATTGTTAAGTGTTGTGATAACGAGGCACTAATGCTTGTTAACATGTTTAACTCAAAATAAATAATTTAGTGTTTTTAATCTCTTCAATGCAGATTTAAAAAAATTAAGTATACAAAATAAATTTAAATAAATTTAGGTCAAATTAGCAAATGCACACATAACGTATATGGAGATTTTTTTTTTGTTTGCAATAAATTGTTATTTAAGAGTAAAAAAATTATATATCAAACTGAATTAATATGGATTGAAAAATTATTATCCAATTTACATTGAATGTTCATAAGAAACTATGTAATTAATACGTCATCTTATTCAAATTGGTAAATTAAACTTGGCTTTCAATTGACACTGAATTTTTAAAAACTTAAATCCTGTACTTCAATGCTCTTCTTTACTTTATATAACTTAATTAATAACCCATGGACGTGTAAAAGTGAATGGAAGACTTTGTGCAGTCCGTAAAGGCGTGTTTGCTTTTCTAATAGAACAAAACTATTATAGATAGAGAATAACACAGCTATTTCATTGGGATGTTCCCCTACAGTTTTTCAGTAGAAATATTTGCTATTGAAATCTGTTCTATGAAATACCTAAACGGCGATACAAAACCCTTCCATTATTAAACATTCGGACAGCTGGATCACTACCAACTTTCTTCAATCCAGGACCACCACATCCACCAACTCAAATTAATGACTGGCGTTATTAGTTTCTTCTGTAAACTACCAAGTTTTTAAAATGGGATTAAAAATGCTGATTCTGTGAAATACAAAATGAAATATTTGCTTATTATATGTTTGGCAGCAATGTTATCAGCTTTCATTACACCGAATGAGATGTTGCATCTTGAATCGAAAGATATTGTTTGATATATCAATAGGCCTCAGTTGTCAGTGTTGGCATAGAAGATTATCTAAAATGATATTGATAGGTTTGTCAATAATGTTAAATTAACCATGTTAGGTTAGGAAGCTCTTTCCAGTGACAACACGATATATTTAATAGATCGTATTGTGCCATATTTTTGTATATTCTCAATTCTTTATAAGTTTACGATTTAAGGGTACGAGATCAACTCTTGGTGTTTGCAGTCTCAAAAAATTATTTACAAATAACTAAATATAAGAAATAATTCCAAGACCATTGATGATGGATATTTGGCAATACTCAAGACAGCTGAATGATCAGCTAAAAATACAATTAATGGGAAATAAATAAAAATTTTGTTGCTGCAATTCATTACTGTTCGAAACTTCTCTAGCAAATATTTTTTTTAGAAAAATTGTTTTATTTTTTAATTTGCGTACTTTAAATTTAGAATCTTATCATAATTCATAAATTGAACTAATTGTAACAAAAATGTGATGATTTGATATTACAATCAATAGTTTTTGAATGATGCTTTTTTTTTCTGCTATGGAAGAGAATATTTATAGTGAAATTGATATCGATCTGTTCAGATTTGATACTTCAGATACATCTTACTCTATGAAAAGAAAATTTTCTTTGTTAACGTTTTTACAGAAATTTGAATTTTAGATAGAAACATTGGATAACAAACAATCTGCATCAAATTCCATTTGAATATTATAAGTTATCTATTTTTCTATCCAATAATAAATATAGTATATGCAAAATTCGCTTTTCTTTATTTTGGTGTTGTTGTTTTTTTGGAGTTTGGATTTGTTAATATATGTTTTATTGAAACATATCTTTCATAAAAATATAGATTTAGTTACAAACAAAACTAATATATATATTGTGTTATCTTAGTTTCTACAAACCCAAAGTCAATATCTTTACTGGATGTACATATTGTAAATATTCAGCATATCAAATCTCAGAATGGTTACAGGTTACTCGGGGAGGTATGCAGATCTGAGGTCAATTATTGCTTAGTCTGATGAAGTGATAAACAATAACCCAGTCAAGACATAAAGAGGGGTTTTAAAAATACCTCAAGTTAAGAAAGAGTAAAAGTGCTCAAGTGCACTGGCTCAAATAGAAATAAATAAATAAATAATAATGTATTCAGATAATATATATATTTCATATATGTTATTATGTATATAAAATTGATTATATAAATTTATTGACACTATAAATATATATTTTAATTGAATATACGGTGTTTTAGCAATGAATAAATTCTCTTTATCTTCTTTATGTTAAAGTTATGTTCCTATTCAGACCTAAATGCAAAAATTCAATAAAACGGAGTAATATTTTCCCTCCAATATTTAAAAATAATTATTGTTTCGTTAGTTTCATTATTCTTGACTAATGTACATTGACTCAATCGACTTTTTTACTATCATAATTCATGGTTTCCCTGTGCTTTTTCATTGCTTCAACACTTCCCACAAATTTATGCTTTATTCGTTTATAACATTTATTAGAACATTTATTAGAACATTTATTTTATTTAATATTATATTATTTAATATTATTATTATATTTACAAATTTTAACTGCTTTCGAACTTGATTTCAAAAGAAAAATCTAGCAATTTCTAGTTCCAGTCCACTATCTGAAATTCTTTCTTGGTGTCTTCCCCAGTGAAACCCAGGCAAACTCTACACCAGTGAGACATAAATGTGCAGGCATGCAAAAAGCGTACATAATGTATTTATGTGAATAAATGAAATTTAAAAATATTGTGAATAGAAAGTAAACGTTGGCAAGATACCACCAAAGTGTGACCGTATAAATCGTTTGACATGTGTAAAGACTTACATGAAACTCGAAGCTGTGGAACATTCATTTCATTCAGCTCCAACAGAAATAAAAAGTGTGAAAATCGTTTAAAAGGTTTGAATTCAAATGCGTTCGCTTGAAATAATACAAGTGGCAATGATACCAACTCAGATACTAGATACCAGATACTACCGCGCCATTATGCCATTTCACAAGCCAAACGTAGACAGAAGAAATTAAATTGAAACGCAAACAAATTTAAAATGTGAAAAATGCCACTTGTTCAAATGAAATTTAGTAATTTTCGCTTTTTAATATTTAAAAAATGAACTCGTATATATTTTATATAAGTAACCACCTTTCTTTCACTTAATTTTCCTAACCTTACACTTATGAGTACTAATAATCATGTTAGTCGTCTAGTTGTTGTTATTGTTTTTAATACAGTTGTTGTTGTTGTGTTGTTGTTGTTTGTGAAATATTTCCGTGTGAATTTCCGCTTTTACTTTTATGTGTGATTGACCCCATATAAGTAAGAGTATCTAATAACTTAGTACATGTACTCTACACAAATGAGTGCTTGTAAAGGGCACTGTTCCT
Source organism: Teleopsis dalmanni (assembly GCF_002237135.1). Classification (NCBI taxonomy): domain Eukaryota; kingdom Metazoa; phylum Arthropoda; class Insecta; order Diptera; family Diopsidae; genus Teleopsis; species Teleopsis dalmanni. The sequence continues at coordinate 34,042,441 of NC_051846.1, forward strand.
TGGCGTTGTTTGGACTAAAAATGTCTCTAATTTATCGATATCGCCTGCCTCAGAAATTTACTGTCTGCTAGCACAAGTGCACTGCAGGCACTTGCCTTGGTGCAGCAGTAAACAACACGGTGGTGGCAATTTTGGTGGCAATATAGCCTGTCTGTGTCCCATTCTATGCAGGTCTGCTGGCTAATTTGGTGGTTGCAGTTTTCGTACAACTCGAGCCCTTTTTTGTTTTCCCATTTTTTTCTTTGTTCGTTGTAAAATGTATTAGACAATATCTGGTAATAATCGTTGAACCATAAAATAAACAACAGCTCAAATGCACTTGTATTTCCATTCCATGGTGCAGTTTTTTGTTGTTATTGTTGTTGTTGTTGTTGTTCTGTGTTGGCCAAGCAAACACGCGTGGGTTGTAGAACAGATTTTGTTATTGACATTTTTTTGACATTATAATTTTATGTGAAAATATATAAAATTTACATATGAATTGTGTATTAAGTAATTTAAATTTGAAACGTTAATAGAGTTAGACAATTACTTAAAACGGTAATGGACTTCATGTGGAGGTCGAATGAAAATCTCCATTCGTTCAATTTTGTAAACAAATTATTTCTTACTTACAATTTAATAATGTTACATAAACATATAAGTAAATTTATATGAAAGGTTGACTTAAAAATACATTTTAGTCAATCATCATCGTCATTTCAGATGGTTTAATCCATGAACTAACAAAGTTTGTTTTGTAACTACATCACAATATTGATATTCCACATATACTTCTTTACGAACATAGTTTTCGTAATACTTTTATTACATATACTCTTTTCATCGCATATTGTAAGATTCCATCATCCCTCTTTTGAAAACATACTTTTTGTTTTTACGCTTTTCTAGCTCTGGAACTATCGTTTTCCTTTTTGAACCCATACGTATGGGTATAACATTATTTTAAAATTTTTAGAAGACCCTGCAAAGTATCTTAATACATCCGTACAAATGACATGCTAAGAGACTTTAGAATGGACCCGATCAGAAAATAAATAAGAGACAGAGCCCTGAAGCTATTCGCGAAAATCCACTTAGCATTATCTAATCTCAGAATAATCTCTAGACGCACGAGGCGTTACGCAGATCTTAGATCAGTCATCCAGTCATCGAAAAATCATGATGCTTTTGAGGAAAACATAAATTAATCAGTGAGAAGGGTAGGACTATACAGAAACCGCCAGGTATCAAAGACAAAAAGTGCCCACTAACTCGGAAACACTCAACATTAACCTTTTGAACTTACTAAAATGTGCAGCAATTATCTTACTTCTAAATCTTAGGTATAGCAGTATATCAGTTTATATGGAACTTAAACTGATATATTTATCACTTTTTTAACTTATTAGTATAACACATCTGGTTTATTTTAGTGTCCCATATAACATTATCAACTTTTTAGATTTTATACTCTTTGATTTTAGAGATATGTGCAGAGATTATCTTTCGCGAACTTTGTATCAAAGCTTTACGATGACCGGTTGGGTTAATCTTATATTTTGGAAAATTGGAAACGCCACAATTTTTTTTTTTAAGTATAAAAAGGAAAATATTTCTTTATTTTTACGATTAAAAAAAAATTCAGAAAGATAACGTTTTACCTTTCAAATGTTGGAAATCCGGAAAAGTTTACTTTTTTCCAAATAACTGGAAAAATATTGATATAAGGGTATCAAAAGTATAACCAATAAAAAATTTTATGAAGTTATATGATTAATTTTTTTCGAGGAAAGAAATTCAAAATAATCATTCTTTTAATTTTTTAAACTAAGTCTCTACGCATTACAGAATCCGTATGCCTCTATGCCTATCCATCTGCCTTAAGGTAGATTGGTATACTAAGAGGACGGAGATCGATCTTCCACAATTAGTTAGAAAGCATAGGTGAGTTCACATTTCTTATAATTTCAATAAGTGGGTTATGTGTTTTAAAAGTAACCGAACGCCTTGCTGAACAATAGTATAGGACTTGTATAGTATAGGACTTAAGTTTGCACATAGTAAGTAGAATAACTTATCAACTTGCCTTAGCTCGGATATAGATAAGTTTAGACAATGGCGTAATATATGTGTCTTCCTTGTGTCTTCCGTCTTCTATAATATCATTCTATAATATCCTGAGAACGGATATTATGAGGTAGATTTTCATACTGTCCTTTTGGATAAATAGTAAGGATTTATATTTGGAAAGTGTACGCATTATAGCCTTTAACTTCCCTACTATGATAAATTTGAACAAGTGTTTACATTCATGAATCATTCTAATCCTCATCGTTCATAAAGATTATTGCCATTATTAATATAGTAATCTGATGATAGAAAGAATCTCATTGCACAGAAAAATTATAACTCATACATATTGCCATTATATATATAGTAATCTTATTACAAAAAACGATCGCAAAAGAATTCTCATTGTTAACGAAGATTACATATTGTCATTATCTATATAGTAATCTTGTTAAAGAAAGTGATC
>NC_051846.1:34045058-34052872 GCF_002237135.1 Teleopsis dalmanni
ATTATATTAAAATTAAAATTATAACTTATGTATATTGTTTTTACGTATGAGAATTATATCTATTTCAATTCAAAAAAAAAAAATCTGAGTAAGAGTTGTATCTTTCTTCCTTAAAAAAAAGATTCCTACAACAATAAGAAAATGATTTGCAAAAGAAGAACCTATCAATTGTTTCATTATTATAAAAAAAATAATTAATTGATTTTTATTAGTATATTCTTTGACTAAAAGATACTCTTGTTGTCCAATAAATAGACAAATGCACGGAAGGACATATAAACAGAATTATATCTTTTAATCTATTTGTTTCGTTGTAGTAAGATAAGATTTATATGGTATGTGGTCTTTCTTTTCTCCATTACTGCAGCACAAATATATTCAGGAAAGTATATATGTATGTATACCTAATACTTTATAGTGTAAATGGTATAAAAATTTAAATTTATGCAAAAAAATAACACATAAAATCTTATAAATGACAAAAATGGTTTTAAAATGCATAAAGATTAAATACATAAAACTTTATTTTAAAAGTGCAGTTTATAATTCTTTCATATATCAATATATATCTATATGTATATAAATACACATTTTATTAATGTTTACGTAAACTTGAAGTATGTGGGTATAATACATATATATGCTGTATATTACAGTATGAAATAATACCCAAGAGGTTTACTCATGTAAATAGACTTTAAATTGTTCTGAAGTGTAAGTGACATTTGGAAATTTCAACTTCAAATTGATTGTGTACAAATTGTTTATCTCTAATTCAAAATATAATTGAAATATAAATCTACAAATGTTGGGTTTAACTGTGTGCCTTCCAGAGTACATCCGTACTGGGCAGGATGTACTGGGCATTTGAGCATGTGAACATGAGCTTTAAATTTGATACAAATTGCTGCCACTGTCGAGTGTGTGAAATAAAATAAATTAAATTTTAAATTTACAACAAACAATTAAAGAATTTAATTTAAATATGCACACATCCTGCACAACATCGATTGGGGTCAGGTAAGGAAAGTTATTGGATTTAAATTCATAATTGAATGAATAAATGCGCAGAGAGAGTACGGGTACGAGTACGAGTATGAGTACGAGTAAATCTCCAATAAAAAGGAAGCAGTGGAGCTCATTTAAAATGATTGAAATGCTGTTATACAATATTTTTAAAATTAAGTTTTTGTGGTATTTACTTTATCGCGTTCAATCATTTCGAACTCAAAGGCGGTATATAAATGATGAAGGCATGCGTATAAAATGCGTATAAAATGCGTGTAAAATTGATATAAACGAGTTTTTATACAATCAATTACGAATTTCATAGATACTACACAGTTACACATATAAAGATACTATAGATAGATACTATATTCGATTTGCGCGCTTAAAATGGTGTAAAATTCAATACAGAAACAACATTTTGTAGGCATTAAAATATTTCATTTCAGAAATATCATAAATTAAATTTAATTGAATTCAAGAATAATTTTTAAATTTCTGCTTGATTTGAAGTTATTTAAGCAGTTAATGGGATTAGATGCATTAAAAAGCATTTATGTTTATTTAATTCATAATATAAACATTTTAAAAAAATTAAAAAAAAAAAAAATTATATGCAAATGAATGAACTCAAAGGCATTAGAGTGCAAAGGACTATAAATACAGAAAAAGTATAAAATAAAAATTATTAAAAAAAAATACACACAAATAATTATTTTGTTACAGATGTTAGGGAATAACATGAAGAGTAATTACCACTCCATGTTCCAATTATGAATGGCATGAAAATCAATTCCATCAAAATCACATAAAATGGGTTCCCCTTTTATAATAAAATAATCTAAGGAATTTATTTGATATAAGGAAAAATATGATGATAAATCATATTATTGATATGCAAACATATATTTTGTTAAATATTTCTCGCTTAGTTTAATCACCTATAAGTTATGGGGTTTTCGATTGGAAAATCTGGAACCAATCTGAATTCATTATAGATTTACTCTGGATCTGTCATATTTTGTTGTACAATCGAACATTTTAAGTGTAAATAATAGTAATTAGTAAATAGCAAACATTTACATTTTTCACAAATACACACATCGAATCAAATCCTAGTAAATCTGTTAAATCATATAATGGCATTTTCGATTCGTAAAACTGGGGTAATTTTTTCAAACGAAATGCTTGTTTGGACCGTTTGCGAGTTCAAGTAAATAGGTAAATTGTGGTTAAGTAAATTGAAATTAACTAGGGATTTTTTGCACTACATTTAAATAAATATTTATTTATTTATTTATTTATTGCACTTATTTATTATTTTCGGTTAAATGTTTTCAAAATTTATTTATTTATTTTTTAAACATCTTATAAAATTTTATCTAATTTACCCTACTCGAAATTCTGATAAATACCAATATTCGCTGCCATACCGACATAATTTACTATTTCCCTCATTTTACCATCAATTTACTCGGCCTTAATGCACTTTTAGCGCAATTTTCATTTTCGATTGGTAAATTTGGAGCAAAATGTTTAACACTCGAGATTAATTTATAACACTCTAGATATTTTTCTAGAGTAGCAAGATTAGACTAAAATTTATTTATTTATTTAAATGTCTTTTAAAATTTTAAAATTTTACAATTCTATCGTTGCTCAATAGATAACGATTAAATTACAGTAGCTGGCTACGTGCTTCGTAAAATTTTTGTTCCTGTATGAATTTGAGATGACCACAGCATCCGAAGGGATTACGAGCTGTGGTTAAAGCTTTCAACCACATATCGACATAATTAAGCGCATTAATATGCTGTAGTTTCATTGTTTTGGTCATATTGTTAGATTGAATGACATTTCTTCACTGAAAAAGGTGTTTGAAGGGATACTTGGAGAATGTGGTTGACCGTGTCTTCGATGAATAGACCACGTTGAGGGAGCCGCATTAACCGCATTTGATGTGCAGGACTGAAGAGCAGTGTTACATCAGGTCGAAAGTGACTGGGAGTTATAGCCAATTCAGTAAGTAAGTAAATATGCTGATCACAGTACTTAGAAATGTATAGTATCCTGTTAAGCAGATTATACTAAACGTACTGCGGACGATTAAGCTATAATCACTAGCTACTGGGTAGTTTAATCGTGTTTTTGGGCATAAAAAGAAAGAAATACAGATGATTTATAGAGTAAATCATAAAACTTAAACTTCTGAAATAAATTATAAAGCACTGCATTATTAAGTTGAGCCTTGACTGAGAAAAGTACAATATTTTCACGTTTCCAAGGGGCAAAATTTTATTTGAAATTAGTTTTGAAGATAATTTAGCAATAATTCTCTGAACATTTGCTTTGAAATGGAATATACTATTTTTTTGTTCGGTATTACATATCAGTTTTCAGAAAACACATCAGTAATTTTGGATTCCTTTTTAGATAATTTAGCAAATATATTTTGATAAGTTGGTTGGACGATATGATGTTTCCAGTTTATTTGGAACTATTTTTATAGATAAATAGCAAAGAAGATAGCTAGGCTAATTGGATGTCTATTGTGGTCTATTGTGCTCCCTTCTAGGTTTAGAGTAGGTCTCTAAGCCATGTTGCGTCAATTAAAAGTATGGTAGAATCTACTTTACAGACTTTTATTGCCTTTTCCGTAAGAATATACATTCCCAGGAGCCTATTCCGTATGTGCAATAGCGCAGGGCATTCTAACAGCACATGTGTGGCCGACTCCTCAATCTCTTCACAGAATCTACAGTTTACCTACGTAAGTATACTAAGTCTTGATACAGATTCTTTATTTATGCATATAAATTTATAATATATAAATAAGTACTATATTTATATACATTATATATAATTTATGTGTCATAAAAATTATTAAGGTATGTATAACGAATATTTAGAAAGATCACTAATGATTAATATTTGGTTATACTCGTTACAATTGTATAGTTAGCAAAAAAAAGATATAATTATATATAAAAAAATTGTTTTTGTCATATTTTACGGTTTAAAAAATAAAAACATTTGATTTAAAAATTAAAGACTTAACGCACAACTCAATGAAATCTGCTGGGCCTTCATAAAAACCATTAACATCCATAAAAGAGCATTCAAATAAACTGTATTATTTCACTAATTGAAAACTTATTGTAATAAAAGTCATTAAAATATACAATTACACTGGAATAATAAATACCAAGGACATAATACGTAAGCACGTCTATTCTGTCATTAAAGCTGTCGACATTAATATCATAAATGAATGTCGTATAAATTTAATAGCCGAAATTATATTTAATATTGCTTATTGTATGCGTATCTTTTCTCTCATTCTCATTCTGTACTAAACTGTTTTGTTTAAAAATATTTACGAATATCGCTTGTATATCCGACAGCAACGAATTATGTATTGTATATACTTAGAGTAGAGAAAGGTATTGTAAAAAAAAAATTAAGTACGAGTACAATTATTAAAAAGAACTTACCACAGTGGATCCGTTAAGACATTTTTACCGCTGAAGCTGTAAATACGCGGCGCTTGTGAGAAGAAGCCTCCTTGGCCATTAAAAATGCCCTTCCATGAGTTGAAAAGGACATCTCCTCTTGTGTTCACAACCGGCAGATCACGGTCCGCGACACGTACAATCGAATCAAGATTCTGTACTCTGCAGGATATAAAAATAAAAATAAAAATAAGAGAATTTTATTTATATTTTATTTTATTTATTTGGTTTCTTGGCATTTTGTTGAATGTATACAAATTTGAAAAATTTTACAAAATAGTAAAACCTAATAAGAAGGATGCGCATTGTAATCGAAAACAAAGAAAAAATCAAAATAATGATAGGGAAAAATGTTTGAAAATGCAAGGCGTGGTTGTTTGTTAGCGAAGTGGGCGTTTGTGTTGCTGCTGTAAAAATAAATTGCTGAAAATTGTTTTAACAAATGTTAGGTAAGCAACAGTATTTAAACGATTTGTTGTTGTTGTTGTTGTTGTTGCTTTTGTTGGTTTTGTCGTCATTGTCACAGTTGTCAGAACGTTAAGCCTTGAGATACTCGAAGAACATAAACCGTCATTACGGCTGCAGTTTATCGAATTGGAAGTACTTTTTGGAGGATTACAAAAGCAGCAGAGCTAAGCTTAGCAGCATTTCTGCAGTATTAACTTATAGGAACTTTAGCGGAAAAGCATGAAAAAATAATAAAAATATTTACATTTGTATTAAATAAAGTGCAAATTTATTTTTTATCCTTAATTTTTTCTCATTTTAAATTCTTTTACAAATATTTCATTAACGGCATAGTTTTTTGGGCAAACAATTGTTAAAAAAAAATTTTTTTTATTTAACAAATAAATATAAAAATTTAATTAAGTAAATTCGTTAGAAAAAACTAAAAGAGAAGACAAAGTGCAAGTTGCGCCACAAATTCTAGATAAGGCACAACAACGATTGCCCACGGTTAGTGGCATGAACCGACAAACCGAAGCTTGACTAGGAGGAGGCAGCACCAGTACCAGTACCCGCGCCAGTGCCAACCATTAGGAATGCGAACAGCAGCATAATTCAGCCAAAACTCACGTTTTGCAAAGTAAACCAAAGTAAAAATTAAAATTCAAAAAATTGTAAAGGTGAAAAAATTTAGTTAAGAAAATATTCGCCAAAAAGAAACAATGTAGCGTAATATCAGGTGCTTAAGCACAATTATTTTAATTTGATCGAGGTATGATAAGAGTTTGTTTGGTTTCGCCTGGCCCAGCTCAGCTCAGCTCAGCTCAGTTCAGCTCAGCGCAGCTCGGTTCAGCTCGGCACGGTAAAACTTATTTTTCATATTGCCACTTTTTTGGTACGTTTCCTTTGGTAGTAGATTGCCAGTGTACCGACCGGTATGTGGTTTATGGAAATTGTTTTGCCATAATTTAGGTGGGAATATGCTTTCTCGTGTCTTTTATTACGACGTACGCCTTCAAGATTTATGCTCCTAATCCATGCTACTTTTCGGGACTTAAATTGTAATTGCTTTGTGCACATTTCTGGCATTTTTATCTTTTTCGTTTTTGAAATTTCATTACTATCTCAACCATCGCAAAATTTTTAATAGTGCTTTATGCATTCATAAATTCATGGCATCTTTATTCTTCTTAGATTTGTACACCAAGTTGGCTATAAGTAATTTATACATACAAAACGTAGTAGAATAAGTAGAATAAAGATAAAATGATTTATGAGTATGTTAAATGCTTTCAGGTAAAGTTTCACTAAGCGATTAGCAGAGAAATGGGATGTGCATAGTTACAATATGTTGAAGTTTAGTTTAAGCCCTCTGACAAGGTAATTACCAACTCATAATGTATAAAATATGATAATTTCAGTTATAAATTTAGGTATAACTTAAGTTTGTAATATAATATCTCATATATTTGTAGTAAAATAAGTTCATAGTTAAAAATGTAAAAATTTGAATCCAATATTATAGGTATATCATCTTAAACTGAATGATGGGCACTTGAATTCTTATATGCTTTATGCGTCTTGGATATTTCATATATAAATTAGGGTTTAATTTAAGTTTGTAAATGAATATCTTATATATTTTTAGAAATATTAACTCATGATAAAATTTCTAAAAATTTAAATCTAATATTATATATCTTTTGAACTTCATTGAATAATAAGTAATTAAATTTTTATATGCTTTATGCGTCTTGGATATTTCATATATAAATGGGGGTTTGATTTAAGTTTAAAAATTAATATCTTATATATTTTTAGTAATATTAGCTCATGATAAAATATCTAAAAACTTGAAGCAACTATTATACATCTTTTGAACTCCACTGTATGATGAGGAATAAAATTTTTAAATGCTTTATGTTTCTTGGATATTCCAACACATTAATTTTATTTATTTTAATTAAGATCAAAACTAAAAATAAAATTTATAATTAAATTACTGACATTTATTTTAAATATATGGAATGCGAAACTAAACATTTTTAAATTTTTGAATTTTTAGATAGATTTCTTGATCTATTTTGGACAATCTCTATTTTCACCAGGTCATATTAACTTTTAGTGAGACAAAACAAAGAAATTTTACAAAACTTTGAGTTTTTAATTATTTAATTATGTTAAAAGTAGTTAAAACTGTTCAGTATGTTATTTTTATATTGACTAGGGATGCAGTATGTTTATACGTTGATATATCTTATGTATTATTTTGATAAAGGGTGTCAGTTTGGTGTTTCCCTCTCTGTCTGTCTCTCTCTCTCTCTTTGCTGTTTCTCTCTGTCTTTTTCGCTCTCTATATTGGTCTCTCTTCTTCTATGTCTGTCTTTCTTTCTCTGTCTGTCTCTCTCCCTCTGTCTGCCTCTCTCTCTGTCTGTCTGTTTGTTTCTTTCTCTGTCTGTCTCTCTCCCTGTCTGTCTCTTTCTGTCTTTTTCGCTCTTTATTTGTTATTTTTCGTTTTCCATCTTTCACTCTCGCCTTCTATGTTTCTCTCTCTCTCTGGCTGCCTGTCTGCGGTTGCCACTTATGGTACTTTAGTACCAAAATTGGTACTTTTTTTTCCGTTTGGTACTCTGGTACTCATGTTCAAAAAATGGTACATTTTCAGCGACCCAACTTTATTGTGGATATTGTATTGTTTTATACTTTTTGTACATTTTATATAAATTGTATTTTCTTATAAAAAGACAATAGAAAAATTTTGGACCTTTTTTTTACAGAAATGGTACCTTTTTAAACCAATTTTGGTACAGAAAAAAATTTTCAAGTGGCAACCGTGTCTGTATGTCT
>NC_051846.1:34052972-34062782 GCF_002237135.1 Teleopsis dalmanni
CTACTATTGGATATGAAAGTTTATTCTGGGATGAGTTTTACAAATAAACTGCAGTCATTTTAAAGATTATTTTGGACTGTCTTCCGTAATAACGATTACTCGGGCTCGTCGATGTAAAAACTGCTTTGATTAAAATCAATTCCATCCCAATAATAAGATCAATCCCATCTAATGCTGATTTTCTATGCTTTCTTGTATCAAATATTGAATCATATTGGACCTGAAACAGAATATTCACCTCTTATAATTTATTGTGAATATTATAGAAACTTATACCATGTATTCACTGCTTACTTAATAAGTTACACTAAGTAAGCAGTGGAAATATTCTATTATATGAACTAGAAGTGAAAGAAATAGTAACACGAATAATGCAGACATTATTTAACTTTGACTACCAAAAGGAATAGGTTTTTCTAAGATTAAAGTAGTTTCCGTTTAATTGTTAACCGTTTCTTGCAATACCCCTTTAATTGCGATAAAATGTTTTTAACGATCTCTTTTCCCTATCAAAAATTTCCTCATATTATTGATATCTGTTTATCGAACTGTTTTTTTTTTGATATGACATAAATTTTCGCATGTAATTATCATCCATTCATTAAGGTGTTTCTTTTAGTCTAATAAAAGTTTTCTCGTATAATTGATACCATTTTATTTGACTTCATTTTTTTATATAACAAAAATTTCCCTCTTTAATCGGTACCAGTATATCGAACTGCATATTTTGATATATAAGAAATTTTCGTTCATAATTAACACTCATTTTTCAGACTTCTATATTGAAATTGGAAAGATATTTTAAATTAGAAAAATTGAATGAATTTTTCTTATCTCTAGAGTCCTTTTTTTGTTAGTGCGAGGATTTTGCAGTTAAAATGGCGAATAATTATTGGTTGTGGGAAGCGGAAGGATATCTGTTGAGCAATGTCAGCAAATCAAGAGTGCAATTAGTTTGATTTGCAGTGAAGTTTTGGGTACCACAATAAGCATAATTTCTTAATTTAAGACAACTCATATATATATTTTTTAATTTTAAATAAATTTTAGTTGTAATTATGAGTTATCCATTTTCATTTTGTGGTATATAGCTCTTTATGCTTATACTGCATGACTTGCAAGTTATTTTCACCAAATTTTCTTTCAATTCCAACTTAAAATTTCCTATTCTGTTTCAAGATAGCTTAAAATTCGTACACATCATTGATTCGTATTTTTTGAATTAATAAATATTTCTTTTTAACAATATATTTTCTGTGTAGTATTCGCACTTATGATGTTAATCCTTCAGTATTTCTGCAATATTTTTTGTTTCATATTTTCTTTAAAAAAGTGAATTTTCTCATTTTTCTTTATACTTATGGACATGAATTGGTTATGTGGAAGTTTTCTGCAGATTTTCAGCCTGAATACAATTATGACGGTGCTATTTGCTCACTTGTGAAGGCACAATTCCTTGCAAAATAAGCAAAGTTCATTACTGAACCAGAAGGAAGTGTATTAATACAACATTTACGGAAGCCATAGCAATTTATATACATCATATATGTACCAGTACTCATAGAGAAGGGATAAGTAGAATAAGTTCGTATCTGCTGTGGTATATGAAAATATTATTTAAATATGTTTTTACGAATTTATGGTAATGCAACAGATTTTTATTTGTATTTATTTATGTGAATGTGTATTTATGCCGCCTCTCTGCATTTCTCTTAAAAACTCATAAATATAAAGTGAAATTGCACTTTCGACATAATTATAAAAAACAAAGGAAAAAATGTTATTTACTTTTTCTCTGATTTTATTTAAAATAATATTTTTCATCATTTCATCGTTACAATAATATTGCTTTATTTGTGTATCTCGACCACAAAAGTTGAAATCAATGGAAATCAGTTTTATTGCTGTTTTGATTTTAAAATTAAATTTGCTCTGATAACACAAACAGAGTACGAAATGCACAAATATTTCATTATTTGTTGTTGCATTAGTAAATTTGGCACTTGATTCAATTATTTACACTTGACAACTTATACAAGTGTCGCACTCACAGACCTCACAATTCTCATAGCCTCCACAATCGTCCACAATCCTCCGCAGCACATAACTGAAAAGTATCTTTAGCGTTATTGTAGGATATTTTGTGGTGTATCTAGATATTTTCGGTTGAGTGTGAAGTGGTGTGTGTGTGTCGGTCGGTATTTGTGAGTAAAACTTTTCTAAAATGAATTGTAATTTTTGTGGTACAAAAATTAAATTGAAAATTGAGTAGAAGTGGATTTTGGATTTTGTTACATTGGAAAGAGCTTTTGTGGTATTTGTATTAGTAACATTAGTCGTCGAGTTGTATATATGCAATAAAGTACATATAATCATGACTTCACATCCTGATGTACATACCTGCACATCTATAACGTTGAGCTTGTGTGCAACACAAAATTCCAACATATTTTGCATTTTCTATATATGTAGAGTCATATGAAGCTATATTGCCAAAAGTATAGAAAAATTTTGCAATTCTACCAACTAGTATTTTGGTCTGAATCGGCAATTCGAAATCCATAAGGAAATTCTGCATAAATCGAAGTTTTGTATGGGAAATATTAAACCAGCATCAAAACGAATTGAGTTTCGTTGTATGCAATAACCGAAAAGTAGAAAAAGTTATTTTTGTTGCACAGTAGCATTGCTTTGGCAGCACTTTTGGGATTTATTGTGCTCGTTTATGTGTTATTACGTGTACTTTTAATGTACTTTGTTCACTGTATTATGCAAAATTCATATTCAGATTCGGATTTAATATCCTGAGAATTGTTCGCTGTCAAAGCGATGAGCGCTGTATTATACTATCTATATTCCATTCACCAATTTTAAATAATTTATTTCTACAAATTGATTTTATATAAATTTTTGGCTACCATTTCCGTATCACTTTGATGGTACTTGTATAATATTTTTAGTAGGCGATTCTTTTGAGCCTACGCTATTGCGTCAATGATTGCGTGATGTACCTGTCTATCATATATATAAATAAATAATGCTGCTTGTAGGTTAATAGTGGGATTTTCCATATCTGTTTTTGTAATAATGTAACAGTATTATTTTTTTGCCTTGTAAATATTTGATTAATTTGCAAGTCTTGTGAACTTTTTATATTTTTTTACGTTATAGGATAATTTTAATTAAATTATTTATTCATATGTAGCAACTAGTATTAGTTACATAATAAAATCAAGAGATTTAAAAAGATTAAGACATATAAGAAATGTATAACTTTGTACATATAATAGCTTAAGTCACGTATAATTGACGTAACTTTGATTTGATATATAGTACTCCGAGCTGAATTACAAGCTGCATATAACTATTTATAAAAAACATATAAAAAATTTTCTTCAAAACTTTTACATTAAAAGATTAATTTTTATAGATTTCCTAAAAAAATAATATCGAATTATCATAATTTATTCCACAATATTAGTACCTTCATTACGGAATACTTGCTACCTGCGGTGCGCACAACCTATATAGGCTTATGAATTAAGTAGCAACTTAATTGTTAAGCCAAATGGATTTATTGTTTTATTCAAAATAAAAATTCGAAACCTTTTAAAAATGAAACAAAGTATGTTTATATCTTAACTCTTAACAAAATCTTAATAAATAAATAATAAATTATTCAATAAGTATTACACTAGGAAACGTTACTTACTTAGTCCTCTTCTCTTTGTGAAGCATAAGATAAGAAAATGTGGTATTGTTGTTTCAGGTAAAAGGTTAAGTCAATATAATACCAAGTCTTATCATTTAACCATGATGGCTTAGTAGATGTGGCGTGCGTATGTGAAGTCATTCATTCAGCCAAGGTACAATATGCCTAGCTGCAGTTTTAATTGAATTTTTAAAACATGATGATCGCTTATATTTACTATATTTCAATCAATATAATAATTCGTATAAGTGTTTTGACCAACAATAATTTGGGCTAAGGATTATAATTTTTACTTGTATTCTGTGCCGTTTCCGATACTATTTGAACAATAAATAATAGTAAGTCAGTTACATTTGTGTGTCAGGATGTACAGCGTCAGTTGTCTTAACTAACAAGTGTTGGCCATTTAATGTGAGTATTATTGTGGCTGCGGTTGGAACTTGAATCTCTGAAGGTAGAATGACTGTATTCATTTACTTTCATTTCATGTGCAGTTAGTTTTCTCATCGGGGACTGTGGCTTAAATAACTTCAGGGATGTTAGATAAGCCTCACTTTCTACCAAGGAGGAAACTATATCCAAACACATAGTTCAATTCCTAGGACTCCTTGGACGGATTACTTGAAACTCAAAATGGCTGGTTTAGTAATTTTCTGATTATAATAATTCATCATCAATTAAATAAAATTTACTATATTGCCTTCAAAGTAGATTGCAACAAGTGAATTTGCGAATTGTGATATATTGGACTCGGTGACAGCTTATATGATGCACCTTATATGATCGGCACTGGGACATTCCAATGAATCCTTTTTATTGTCAAATTTATTTTTTATTTAATAAGTAACAGAACGCATATCAGTGAATCTTCCTTCCATCCCTTAACTTCTTTGAAGCGAAGAAATTAGAACAGTTTTGACGCTTTGATCTCTATCGGTTTTGGTAATGATTTCAATATAAAAGACTCTATAAACGTCGGAACTCCTCACATAATAGGAAACACTGAATATCTTTTTTACGTTTGAAATTTTTGCAGTTTCTCCTAGACGGACTTAGTTACCTTACTAAAATCGACACAACCGTACAGATAAAAAGGTCTCGTATAAGTTTGTATAGAGATTGACTTCTTTGGCGTGGTGTTTCCAAATCAATTTTTTGTATAATGTGAATCATTATTCATAATATTGCTCTATTTAATTATGATATTATTAACAGTTAGCATCCTTCGATTGTGATGATGATAACAAATAATGAAACTTGACTTTATTTCACCACAATTTGGTTTGATATTTCATTTTTGAAAGTATTGCAGTTAACCAGGTCACCAATATACACCAGAGAAATAGAAACTTAAGTATTTCTTCGAGTGCAATATATCAGTGCTTGAGGTAAAACTACATAGATTTTTTAGGATGACTAGGTCATCTTGTAATCATCTTACAAACTATTTGGAATATCTTTATAAGAACTGAATTTTTTTTGCTCCATTTTTTCTTTCAATTTTCGGCGTCATTGCTAGCATATTTAACTCCTTCAGGAGCAAAACTTCAGTGAGATTTTATAAAAACAATTTTTAATTAATTTTTATATTCTTAATCACAAAATATTTCAATTTTTTAAAAACATTAAACTATATTAACTAATTCAATTTTTATTATATATTTTTTTTCAGGTAAGTGAGACTCAATTTTTTTGTCATAATGATATTTTAAGTAAGTACTAACATTAAGTGACTTTTATCCCATTATGAAATAGTTTTTCTCATTCTGATACATTTTAATGAGAAATAAATGAATAAAAGTAGTTATATAAAGAGGTATTCTATTTTAAGACAATCTAATATAATTTAAAACAAGAATCTCGTTTCAAGATTTTCAAAATGTGGACAAATTAAAATCAAATTTCAATAAATATTTCACATGAATCCTGACAATACATGACCTGCTATATTGTATGCTAAATAATAGAACACTCGCAGCTCATTTTGGTGCTCTATAAACCGTTCCTTCAATATGTGTCTTCACTATGTTCCTTCAATATGTTCCTTCGATACGTTCCTTCGATACGTTCTTCAATATACTTTAAGTAGAATGTAATGAAGGATTTATAACATTAAAACAATTGTCCTCATTTGAGAGAAATATTTTAAGTCGTTCAGCCTAAATAAAGTTATATATGTTAAAATCCTTTATATTGTGTTGCATGCGAATGTGACTCTCTTACACACAAATGGGAACGGTGAACTGAATACACTTACGAAATATGTTTTAATCAAAATTTATGTCCTTTATTATTAATATTGACATAAATAAAGAGTAAACAAACATAAATGAATGCTTTCTAAACAACATAAATAAAATAAAATATATTTTGTACAAATACAAATAACTCAAATGTGCAGACATACATACTGGTATATACATAATACAGACATATGAGTATCTTATGTATACTCATATATCACATAGAACAGGCATGTAGGATAGGAAGGAGTACATCCACGTCCTTTTGTGTGCGTGTTGCTAGCAAATGTGTGAGGAATGCAACTGCAATGGTTTTATTAAGAAACTAAAAGCAACTTATCAACATAAAGGCACAAATAAAATTATATGTGAATGTCTAGTTACAAACAAGTTATGCTCGCGGCTTATTTCGATTTATTCCATTATATTGTAAATACAATAATACAACTTTAACGATATATAACATATGTGTTCACTGAGTTTAAATATGATTGCTTTTGCTTTCTGCTTAAATTGAATGTTATTTTAATTATATTATTTTGATCTAATTTTGTATATTCAGGACAGACATTCAATTATATACGTATATGTAAGTTACTTTAGAAAACAATGAAAATATGACCGCAAGCTCACAGGCACAATGAAACTATTGTTGTCATCATGCCAGTATTTGTCAAAACAACACAGTAGGACGCATCGTCATCAACTTGAGTTATCCTTACGTAAAGTTAATATAGCAAAGACAACACAGTAATACACACAGTAAAGGACACACAAAAATTTTATGTCAAGCAACTACCATCCGTCAAAAAAACACCAGAACATTGTGTGACTTTCTTTGTTCTCATGTACTCGTATATGCTTTGGTGAGGACATGTTTAGTTTTTGGGTTATATACATATGTCCTATATGTGTGGCTACGTCTATGTGTCGAAATTTTGTAATCGTAGTAGTGCTTAAGACAACGCTATAATTAAAATAGTATTATTAAAATGACAGCAGTATGACAGCAGCTTAAATTCCATAAAATTATGCTTTAAACTTAACCAAGGACAATTAAACACTTTAGTGTTTTTATTCGGGTTATCATAGTATATGTTGAAAGTTATCATATTATTATATACTTAGTTACGGTAATTTAAAATACGATATACTAGTATAAAATACTAGTCTTTCCAAATATTTTATTAAAGAGGTATATATACCATATATACCTACAAATTTACCTATCTTTAAAATTAAGATATTAATGAAGGCATTTATTTCTAATATATTATCTTATTAATTCGTTATTTCAATAACGTTATAGTTTTTGATTCTTTAATTTTTTAATTTACAATTTTTTCTATTAAATTTATGGTAATGAGAAAATAAAATTTTTAAAAGTAAGATACTATCGATTAACATCCATCGGCGAGACTTTAACGCTAACTAATAGTATATTCACACTGTCTCATTTAGGCTCATGCTCAGTTATATTAATGAGTGAACGTTGATATTATAATGAGGTCATTTATGCAGCTGGTTGAACTTTTATAAACTTTAACAAGCTTAATCATGTATTATAAAAAAAATTAAATATATAATTGATCAATTAAATTATTTATATACATTTTTATATGAATTACATATACATTTAATAAAAACAAAGATTTTATTAAATATTTACTTTCTCGGAGCGTTTGTTTACAGATCAGCTGTTATTTGTTTACATTTTTCATATCAAACATCTGAGAAATATTCCCTTGTGGGAAATTTATTTTTAAGGGTTGCATTCGAAATTTTTCGCTTTAAATTAGCTGATTTATTGATAATTAGCTCATTTATATGAATGCTCTTTGTATGGTAAATCATCCTCATAAAGACTCAGTTAGTCGGTACGTATCGTAGGAAATATAGATCTTAGTAATATTATTCTCAAACCCATTAATTTCATTAGTCTCTACTGAAAACCAAATTTTTCTTCATTTTTATTGGTAATCAGGATAAGTAATTTAAGACATTTGGGAAAATATAAAAATTTTCTTTAGGCAATAGATTTATAAGCAATAAAATCTCAAACAATAGAAGTATATTTCGAATACGCAAAGATACTCAATACAATTTATTTTATCTTTAATTTTTAATTGAAAATATTTTCAATTTGTGGCAAACAAATTCGATTAAAAATCCTTAAAGCATTTGAAAAAAAAATGTTATATTTACTTTTAAATATGCTTTGAACTATAAAGTATCAAAAATATTTACAAAATACCGAAAACTAGCAAAAGTTCAGATATAAAAATACGAAAAGCAACCAAAAGCATCTTTGCTGCAGCATAAAATGGAATTGCTACTATTGCTATAGTATTTTGTTTGGGATTAATTAAAATAATATGGCAATTTAGTAAGTTTTTAATATTGAATTTAAGACTGTATATATTGTATAAAATTTTCGAAAAGTTTACCGCAAATTGGTGCCAATTAAGTTTTACAACCACCATCAAAGGAGCAACAAGAAACTTTGTAACTTTTCACCAACCACAACGAAAGAACATATAAAAATTATAGTTTATGGTAGCATAATCCTGGCCCATTGCAGTGGCATCGGAAAGAGTATCACTATTTGGACTAGTAACCTGCATTTTAGAACAAACAAAAGGATGAAAACAGTAAATGGCACCGAGTTGTCTTGTTTGCGTAAAAACGAAATATGAAACATAAGCTCTGCAAGGAACTTCACATCCTTTTTCCCTTCTCTCCTTTCTGGCTTGTGTTGTACATATTTTCTGTAAGTGACTTTTAAAGCGCCCAAAAGCTAAGTTTTTATGACAAAAATTGTTTTTGGCTTAACATAAATATTTGGTAGCCATTTTGTGCCTGAGGTCCTTTTGACTTACTGCATATACAGAGATTTTGCGAAGGCTATTGATATGTATCCGTAGGTACGAACATAAATAAAATAGAATAAATTTAAGAATCTCAAAAATTTTTTTCTAATTTTGGCATATTTTCTTATTATGTTATTATAATAGTATCAAGTTTTTTTAATAGAATTATTAAAAAATTGACATTTTTTGTATAATACATTTTTATTTACTATTTGTATTTTTTTGAGATATTTTGGCAAATAGTGAATTACATTTTTTATATCTAGTCCATAGTTTTTATTTTTAGACATTATATTGTGTTGAACATTTCGGTCTTATATATACTATCAAAGTATATGTGTACTGTTTTATCTAGTAATGTTCATCATTTTTATATAATGAGATAATAATGACTTCAAGTTAATTTATTAAAAGAAAAGATTGTGGATAGTTATAAATTTTAAGATGGTTATTTTTGATCATTTTTATATATTAAGTTGAAGAATGATTTTAAGTTACTTTATTTCAAAACGTATGATGACAGTAATGAGTTTTGAAATGTTTGACGTAAAACACCAATTTTTGGTTATAACACAATGTCACATAACCAGACAATAGGTGAAAAATTAATCAAGTTTTACAGTTCCTTAAAATCATACCTATCATTGATCATGGCCATTGACAATCTTTCATAGATTTATTGGTGGATAAACAAGAATAATTATCATAATATAATTATCTGTAATAAATAATTATAATAATAATTATTATATAAATAATAATTATGTATAATCATCACTAGTACTGCGAGTTGGAAATAAAATGTATTTATTTAATAAATACAAAACTTGTAATTTATTATATTTAGTGGCAATCGCCTAACAGACGGTACTGTAGCCAGAAGAGTCGTATTGTAAGTGGGTTATTTACATGGTCTAAAGCAACCTTTTGATTTCTCTAATAGCTCAAAAACTCTTTACCACATCAATAAGAAATGTGAAAAGAA
>NC_051846.1:34062882-34078769 GCF_002237135.1 Teleopsis dalmanni
ACTTAATGAAGTCAATATCATGTATAAATAAAGTTGGGTATATAAGTGAAGTTTATACAACTGACTTGAATATGTTTAGTATGTCTAAAACTGTACAATATAATTGACAGTCACAATAATTCAACTCTCAGCATCCTAAAAATACAGCGAAATTTGATAAACACAGGCAGATACAAAGACATCAGATCTATCATATTATAAAGCCCCGTATTCAGTTATTCTTAGTGTGACTTAAAACTGTTCACAGATAAAATAGAGTAAAGGTGCTGATTCACCAACTCAGACATCTGAATATCAATATAATATATATCTCAATATTAAGTCTTTTTACTTTTAATGTTTTGCAAACCTACGATGGAGAATTAAAAAGATTTAATATTTAGATACTAAGCATATCCAAGTCAAGTATATTAGTGAAATTTATTAAAACTTTACTTTTCTGAACCCCATTTAACTGATATCTCTTTTACTCCATCACAAATATCTTGACAAACTCAATGTTACTATTTTGTGTTATTAAATATATCAGTACATATTTTTACTATGTACTACTAATAATTTTTATGAAGTAAGGGTAAATCTCTCAAATGATTTTATTTCAAGCATTTTCAAGTAATTATTTGAAGAAACAAGGATAAAACAGCTGTCTAATTTTCCATAGATATGTATTTCGCCTTCACTATATCACACTAACGTAACATAAATATTTGTACTTACCACTGTGTACCTTTTATTAATTGCATTTGGAGCATAATGCAATTTCCTCAAGCAAATCGTGAAAAAATTTTGTAATTTCCTGCTGCTGACAAAATCCAGTGTCGAAGACAACAATTTCAAACTGCTGTTAAGATGAAGGAAGGTAAGACTTGAGATAATCGCATACTTATTTCACATCAATCGTTGTTTTTGCAAAGGAAATGCAAAAATGTCTTAAAATGTACACAGGACGCACGTTGTATTGCATCAGCAAATATGCTTCTTCAGCTGGAGCAGCTTTTATTAACTAACATCCTGTGTACACTTGCATCTCGCACACATTTTAAGATATTGTCATTTTTGCATTTTAATCCTTCTCGGCGGAAGAGCGTGCATGCAATCCTGTTTTCTTATATGCAAAACACTGTTGTCATTCATTATATAATACCTCAATGGGTAAACGTGTAGGCGTTCCTGTCTGTCTCTCAGTCAGTCGGTCCTATGTGCTCCGGAAGCAAAAATAGCAACGTTCGCAGGAGTGCTCCTTTTTATCTGCTTAAAGTTGATTTTATGCATGCAAATTCGAGTGTGTACCTGCACTAAGAAAAATATTTACTGGTACATAAAACGTGTTTGTGCTCATTTAGCGTTGAGTTGAGGCAGTTAAGGCAGTAACATCGCAAATTCCTTCCTAACCGAAAAATTCTTCAGTTTACTGTTGTGTGGATGGATTAGAAGGGGGCAAAAATGCTTCAGCATCCATGTTACTCTTTGATATTGCAAATTAGAAAAATAC
Organism: Teleopsis dalmanni; assembly: GCF_002237135.1. NCBI lineage: Eukaryota > Metazoa > Arthropoda > Insecta > Diptera > Diopsidae > Teleopsis > Teleopsis dalmanni. The sequence goes on from NC_051846.1 coordinate 34,064,375, forward strand.
TTTCGTAAATGACAAAATAACTTACGTGGGATAGATAAATTGTTATTTGTCACGACCTACACTCTTTACCGGTGGCTTCAATTATTGACAGCACTTCACAGTTGATAGATAACATAGCTGGAGAAGTACTGGGTCTTATATGTGTCAATACTGAAGAACGCTGTATGATTAAATTAGTCAACATACTATTAATGCAATGGATATAAATAGAATATGTATTTTAATCAGACTGAAGAAACGAAATTGTTTACTGACTTGCATAGATAATCGCCTAAAATAATACGAATAATAATAAGAATTGCGATAACAATGATATGACTCATTCTTGGCCGCGTCCAGTAGCTTCCTCCAGTGCGATCAATGGCTCGTCAGTTGGTAGTACCGACACCCTTCATATCCTTGGCCACTCGGTCGTTCTTTGAATTCCCATATTACGTTTTCCACTAGCGGATACTGAATCAAACTGTTTCGAACCGAAGCATTTTCTTCCATTCATACGAGATAATCATCCCAGTGATGCTACTGAATTTTTAATGCTTTTATCAATGTTAGGGTATGGTTGATTCATCGTTCTATTTAATTCGATACACGTAAGTAATCAGAGATCAATCGAATAATTTTTCTCTAATGGTCCTAATGCTTTTTATTCCTGTTGGTTACTGCCCAAGCTTCTGTACTTCAGGACAAACATCATAAGAGATATGTAGAGTATGATTTTTGTATGTCGAGAGACGATTAATATTCAATCTGTTCCTATCTATTGGTTAGAATGATCCTTCGTTGAAAATTTTTGGATTAAAGATATTAATATTTTGCGATGAAAAGCGTTCATGCAAATGAAGAAACTCTTTCTTTATACGTGTATTATACGAAGTTTCTTTTTGAACATTGCTGCAATACATAATTTATGGAACTTTAGGGGCTTGACTTTAAGCAAATCATCCAATATTTGTTACGTGGCTATTTATAGTACATTAAGACGATCATTTAACAAAAGCATATGGGGAGGCGTTCGGAATTAGTTCTGTTGATGCAATCAATATTTATTTCAATTGGTGCACTTCCTAGGATTTATGACTTCTTTAAATTTTTTTTTCATTGAAAATATTTAAACCGAGGTTTTCTTTAGTATTAAGGCACATGTATTCATCTTGCTTTAAGCGTATTTACTGCTGCTAACTGGCACTTTTACTTATTTTTAGTACTATTTTTTTGAATTGTTTTTTTACTATTTTTAGTTAATTGGTTTAACCATTTTTTAATACTATAATTGTTATACTTGCTTTTAGTGCAGATAGCTAACCGTTTCTGATACTTATTTATAATTTCTGTTAACTTAGAAAGAATGATGTTTTACTACTTATAAGTGATATAATTTTGAAATGTTTGCAAAAATGGAAGAGGTGAAGAGGTTTAAGCTATTATTAATATGAAATCAATTCAGTAGATTTTCATATCTAAAGCGATATTTTAAGTATTCGTTCTAATTATTTTAGCACATCATATTGCGATCGTCGCACTGAAGTTTAAAGGTAGATTCACGCTACCAGAGCAGTTGTGGACGATTGTTCGACACATTTTTTTCAGAATGTAGTTTATTTTATAATTGCCTGTTAATACACACTTAGATTAAAAATTTTCTAGCAAAAATTAAACTTTATAACGACATCACAATAAATTCTTCCTAATGTCAATTTTAAATGCATTCCTTACGCGATACATTTGTTCATCATATAAAAGGTGTTGTTTATGCATTCATCCATGAAGAAAGACTATAAAACAATGCACAAGAAATTGACATCTTTCTGTTAAATGCCACTTAAAGCAATTTCCTTCAACTACACAAAAACTGAAACACTCGAAACAAAACGAAATTAACTCATAAAATGTTTCCCATTTATGGAAGCAACAGAAATACTAAAAGTGTCAGTCGAAACAGTCAGTATTGGTAGTAGCAGAAGACTCCTTCGTAACTAACGCAATACCGAATAAGAAGAAGAAGAACAACAACAGATGCTGTAGCATAACTTGACAATACCAAAAAATACAAGGAGAATAGTTCGAGTACACAAAACGATCATACTAAAGTGCAGCACTAAAGATGCTACTTGTGTCTGCGCTTGAGTCCTTGAAGTTACCGCTGTGGCTGTGACAAAGCAGAAGGCAGTCAATATAAAGTGCAGAGTGCGTGTATGTGAAAGCACAGTAAGGCGGAATTTCATTGCATGCTTTGCGGCGCAGATGTTCGCTCTTATAAGCATACCAACTTCATGTAACTTAAGAAAGGCGAAGCTTTGTTAGTATGCAGGATAACAATGAAATTTTTAAACGCATATTTGCAATATGCGAGAAATGTTCATGCAATGCAGCGCACAGCATATCACAAGGATACGACGCCAGAGATAAAGACAGTAAAGGCGCCTGGAGATGCCAAATAACAGCGTTCAAGTAACGCCATCCTTTACCATAATAGAAACTATAATAAAATATGTAGTAATATACGCTTCCGTTATATATGTATATTTATATGTATGTGTGTATGTATATGAGAACGAAAACATACAATGTAGTATTGTAGTCAATTTGTGTGCGCTTATTTTGTTATTGTATTTATTACGTACGTGAGTTGTCAATGTCTAGTGGATTTGTTTATGCTTTCACAGCATATTAGGAAAATTTATAGAAATTATTTACACAACAGTATCTACGCCGTTATCTCCGTTGGTGTTGCTGGTTCTCGTGTTAGTTACGCAGCAGTTGTGGGTGTATACCCCAAGGGGTGGGCGCTTTGATTTGTGCTACAAATTAATATAACTTTTAATTTGTAGTATTTTCTTTAAAGAATTTGATACGATTGTATGTGAGTTCGTCCTAAGTTTCAAACTAACAACTCTGCACGCAGTGCTTCTTAAGCAACAAAAGTTGTTTAAATATTTTAATATTTAATGCTTTGTGCTTTTTGTTTCAAATGGGATTTGTTGTTCTTGCCGAACAAAAATGTGGCTCGTGTTTCTTCAGAGTATATTGAAGTTTACTCTGAACAAGTGTTTGAAAATGTTTTCCTTTTTGAGAACATAGAAATGTTATTAACTTATAGCAGAAGCTTCAAAATGATTGATTTATTTATATCCATTTCGAGATCACAATATTAAAATTTGAGTATTATGAATAAATAATTACAAATAAACAAATGCAGTTAAATATTTTGCCATTTACTGCCCTACTATCTCATTTAGAATATTACGAATTTGTATGAAATATTTTACTGCTTAAAGATATGTATGTACAAATATTTAAATTAGTTTAGCCATTATATTCAAAGAAAATCAATTTAAATATTGCTTATGATTTCGGAACTTAATTAAAATTCCTAAAATATAATTAAATTGGGATTAGTGCACCACAGTTGTACGTGTAGGCGCTTGTCAAGAACAATAGCAACTCGTCATTAATTTTCAATAAGTTTGCAACAAATTTTTGAACAAACTCAAAACAATTGAAATGGTTCCCGCCTTTCCTTGCCTTGCTTTGCCTTGCCTTGCCTTGCCTTGCCACACATAAAAGCAGTGGCAAGGGAGTTGTGCAAATATCCTTTCAAGGATATACAATTTCAGTTATCAATACGCATATACATTTCTTTGTCTTCAGTGACAGCTTTTCGATTCCGTACAAGTAAAAACAAAACCGCAGCTTAAATACATTTTAAGTCCAAAGCTATCAACTCCTCTACGACATAAACAAAAATTTAATGAAATTGCTTGCCGCTTGTATTGAATCGAGTAGTGAAAAGCAATTTCCTTTCCTGTACATTTTCTTTTATTTAACTTATTATATATACACTTTTTTGTATTTTCAGCTGCTTTTATTTAATTTGTTGCGCATAACAATTCCAGCCAAATTCTTATTGATGTCCTTTTTTCTGCTGTTGCTGCAGCTCCTTTGTCAGCCAAAGTGATTCGTTTTTATTTTGATTGAAATTTCGGCTCGGTTTGGTATTAATTTACTGACTGTCCATTGATATTCATTTAAATGACTCATTAATATTTTCTTAATTAAAAAATAAAATCAAAGCTGTTTGCATAATAACTTAAGTATTTGTGTAATTAAACATTTAATGAAATACTTTTAAAGCAGAATTAATCGCTATTCGGTTTGTGCTTATTTGTTTGATTTGTAATTAAAAATTTCCTTCAATAAAGAGTTTAACCCTTTTTTCTGTTTATTTGTTTAGCTGGTAACAGAAAATCTGATTAACCTTTTGAAAATAAAAATTTTAAGTGTTTATTTACGATTTTTTTATAACTTGAGTTGAAGTTAGTTATGCTTGATTTAGTTAAAAATTTATTGCAATATTTTAGAAAAAAAAATAAAAAAAACAAATATTCAACTTTTTCTGAACTATAAACTAAAGTTAAAATGTCAAACTGTATATAAATTATCTCAATAAAATACATAAATATCTATTGCATAGTAAACCTCTTCACTTCAATCATACAAGCATTCAATGTTCAACTTAATATATAATTAAACATGTACTTTAATATAGGCAAAAGTCGCAAACAGTACCAAAAATGGATAAAATCAATATTAAAAATGAAAATATTATATTCACAAAAGTAGTATTAACAATTAGCGAATTGGTGATGATTATTGGTTAGGTTGTACGGGCGATTAGAGTATTCAATAAGGTTTTTTAGGCCATTGTGTAAAAAGCATTAGCTCACTGCATTAAAAGGGTTAAACTTAAAAGTTAGAAAGGTTCGAATAGCAAGGAAAACATAAGAAGACAACAAAAACCAAGCTATAAGCTATTGATGTAATGAAACTGTCGAAAATGAACAAATGTACAATTTGAAATAATACAGACGAAATGCATCGTACAAATGTTAGTTAACAGCACTAAAAATAATATTCAATCGAAAAAGTATTTGATGTTAGTATTTAACGTTTCCATAGAATGCCCCTGTATAAAAATGTTCAATTAATAAGCAAAATTATTGAAAGAGGATTTTTTTACATATTTGTACATTGGTATAACTTTAGGTGTTCCTTAATATACTTGATCACTGAAGCATTTTTCAAATTAAAAAATTTTCTACACTTACCTCTACTACTTGAAGTTGTTTCTGTTGTACTTTTGAATTTTCTTACAATCCTCGACCGCAAGAACTCAAAGAGATATAGAATTTGAATATACATTTGAGTACGTTTCTGTAAGAAACTTTAAAGAATGTCTCGTTATAGGTACCTTATAGTACCTGTAAGGTTTCTCATACGCTATATGGTCAGTGTTTCAGGGCAACAAAAAGTTGAACAAAACCTGAAAACGCTAATTAGAGAACCTTCCCAGAAACATATGGTAATATAGTGGTCTTCTTTACTTAATGTAAGTCTCATTTGAAATTAATGGAAGCGAATGACTTTTCCTTTTAAAACTTTATACAGAAAACTAAGACTTAAAATTACATTTGAAATCTTTTTATTTTTTTATATATTTTTTTTAAAAATATATTCATCATATAAACATTAGTTTCATTTTTAGTATTGACGTCTTAGAAATAATTAAATTATAAAATATTTTTATATATACGACAACAAATTTTGTATATAACTAATAATGCTTATTGCTAATCTGTTTCTTTTTTCATATCATCCATAGTACTTCCCTTCATTTTTTACGAATTTGGCTTATTAATGTCTCCTTCGATGTCAGACTATGAAGTATTGCATTTAGATTATCTACATTACATTCCTTTATAATATTCATTGATCCATTTATCAACTTATCAGAGAGGTGTATTTTATTTCTGTATAATTCCATATGATTAATTTTCTTCTTTGCCAGCTCTTCACGGTATACAAATAATGTATAACTTAGACTTTTTCCGGTAGGCATTTTATATTATATTGCGAAGGTTTAGCAAAAGCTGAATTTTATTATATATCTCCAATCTCCAATAGAATACGTTTACGATACTTCTTTGAGATGTTGCAATTTATGTTTCTGAATTAGAACTAATAAATTCTTTAATAAGTTCGAGTATAAATACTTCTCCCAGACAAACTCATTTCTCATTACTCGCCTACCTGTTTTCGTATATCTCTGAGGACAACGACTCTTTATAGTCTCACAGATAATAAAATGTTGTTTTTGCAATAGTTTATTGTTGTTTTGTTTATCACATAATGAACTATTTTTGAAATTTGTCGTACAGGTAAGATAGGTTTGTTTCACTGAATTGCGCCCAACATTTAAATTTTATTTGTTTATTACTTCTGTTTATGGTATTATATATTTCGTTTCTATTTTATTAATCATATATACAAATTTTTTGCAGATATGAGTATTTTTATTTTTAAAAAGAGCTTGAAGAAATTTCATTTCAATCGATGAATATTGCATTCTGTTTACATTTTTTGTATTCCAAGACTTATTCTTCTACAAGTCTTGGTCGGCACACCAGGGTATTTAGAAGTTCATGTTAGCCACGTCAGTGCATACTAAGCTATATTACGATATAATCTTCTTAGATTATGATCTATTCTGCTCCATTTTGCCTTGTGCCTTATTTATAATTCAAATTTGGCTTGTTCGAGTTGACAGATCAATTCTGTAATTTGATGCTCCCTGAAGCTATCAGATTCACAAAATTCTCCATTGGTTTTTGAAAGTCTGAGTTTTCTACGGGATAGCTGTGTTCCTTTTGTATGTTTCACTTCATTAAAATTAAAGTGCTAGTTTGTTTATGCGTAGTTTTGAGGTAGGATTTCAGTATTAAATGAAAAATATACGAAAAGTACATGAACAGTATAAGAATAGTATATGCAAAATGTATGAAAAGTATATGTATAGTTTAGGGCATATATATAGTATAGTATATAGTATAGGACATATATTTTTTTTTTTTGAAAAATACATGCAAAGCATATCAATAATTTATAGAAATTATGTGAATAGTATATGAATAGTATATTTAGAAGTATAGAATATCATTTGGGTATGAATAGTATATGAATAGTTTATTATTTGAATAGTGTATGAATAGTACATTAATAATATATGAATATTATAGAAATAGTTAATGACTAGTATTAAATTGTTGAATGAAAGCACTTGTGTTTTATTCAACCATAATGAATGAAACACATCTGTTCGTTATCATAATATGGAGATACCCATATATCTTCATATTGCTTGCATAAATTCTAGCTTTTTGGTTTCTAATCGAAAGACAGAAGTATATGTCACTCCATATAAACAAATTTATTACACGCTATTAATATTAAATATCTTTATGTTCTCAAAAACGCTCTGATTTGGAAATAATGAAAAGTTTTTAAGCATTTTCAGACGATTTCGTTTGAAGTCATATCGTATACTTTCTAGTTGATACTCTGATTTCTTTCAATATGAGTGCCCATTGTTATTGCCTTTCGAAATATAAAAGGAAACTAAAACAAAAGAGTTTTAAATGATTACTAACTAATGACATGTTCCATTCTATTCCTTTCACATGAAATAACACACGTACATGCCTCGAATTCATTAATATACAATCTGTTATTCAGTTTTTTATTTTAAAAGTTATTTTCTTTCACATCAAAAACATATCTTATAAATTTTTAATACAATTGAAATTTCAATGCTTTTATTCAAATTTTTAAAATACATTATATCAAATCGATGCATTTTCAATAGAGCTTTGAATAAATTTGAAGTGTAATATATTTTTTAATTATGCCTTCACTTCTGAAAGGCCTGTGCCTCCTTTATTTAGATTTTAATACAGAATTTAATACAAAACAATAAAAGGACGAAGAAAATCGAAATATTACGCAACGTAATTGTTATCAATTTCCACTTAAACCGAAGCCATAACAATATCAAAATCAAATGAATTATTGATTGCTCATGAATTTTTATTATAAAATATGACGAGGAGCAAAAAATTAAATAAAAATGAGAATGTTTCGATCCAAAACAGGAGCAACATTAGCACAACAAAAAATAACCGAGATGCGTTGGTGCGTTGGTGCGAGTTCGATACATAAAAAATTCCAATTTAATAAATTTGAATTTTATATTAGCTGATTAAGTAGGAACCGAACGGATGAGATGAGTTGAAGTGAATTGTAAAATTATTAAAAAGAAAAAATTGCTTCAAAAGCATAACAACAAAGCACAGAATTAACCACAAATATATAAAAGCCCTAAATCCTTTTTGGCCTAATGTTGCTGCCTCCGACATTTGTTAAACTAAAATTCCAATTTAATACAAAAATTACAAAATTACAAAACTCAAAAGTAAATATGAAATTTCCGTTTTTAGTGTAATTGCAGTTCATCCGGGTTTTTTCTTCAATTATTTACATAATAAAAGTACGCGCTGCCATGCTGATTCTATGCTACAGCAAATCACTTTCAAGCAATAATGAAAATATCTCACAGATACGTACGTACTTAATGCCAAATGAAATTTTATTCCGACTGCCAAGTGTACGCACACTTGGCAGTCGGCGTACTTAAATTTCAACTTATCATCTGGAAAGCCACAACCGACAGATTTTCTTTTTTAAATAAATATTTATGAAAGCTGTATCCAAACATAGATACATACGCACACTCATAAATAAATAACCAATCAATCGTTACATTTGTGTATGTTGCTTGTGCTTGTGCTTTTTACTGTGGTAAAAGCTGACAGGATACGGAAACATTATGTATGCCATCGATTTTGAATTTTTAAGGAATCAACATTTTCCGCCTTTTTGTATATTTTTCCACTTTTTTGATTTTTATTCCCATTTTTACTGCTTTGCACAATTTTTTATTGTATAATTTCTTTTATTTCCTTTTACAAAAATTCCGTTCTTCTAAAATGTATCTGTTCTTACCTGTGAAGTCTATGTAGATTGTAGAGCGAAGTACACAAATGAATATAAAGGAAGCGGTAGCGGAAATGTGCGTATTCCGCTAGCTTAAGGTGTATGCCACGATTTTTATCGCTTTCAGGGTGCTATGCGTGGAAGGTGCGTGTTAAGTGGTGTTAAACTTTTTAAGCTAACCTGTAATTTGTGGATTCCTATACATTGTAAATGGGACAAATGTTAAGTGGATTGAGATATGACGTAATGGGGTTTTTTATTATTAATCTTTTGTTGCATTTATTGTGTTTTTTTTTTGTATTTTTATTTTAATAGACATTTCACCACAAGCAATAAAATTATAATATATTCTCTAGGGTCAGTACTCGCTGAGGGCAGCATATGCCATTGCAGAAAAGGTGCTACTTAGTGTACAAGGAAAATCAAATCTCACTGACATGTCCCGTAGAAATATCAGTCTTATGGTAGGTTTGCTTATAGTTTATTACAGCTTAGGTAACCATGCTAGAAGATTGAATCTCTTTCTTAATCATATCTGTCACAGCTATGGGGAAGCCGTTTAAAGTGCCTTTTATATATTTTGTCTTTGCCCAGCTCATGTACAGCGTCGATTCAACACATTAAGGGCCCCCTACCTTGAAAATTAATTACAAGACCTGCCACTAAACAGCATTATAATCTTCATCAAAAGTTGTAGGTGGTTTTAAGTCCTGAGTTTCTTTATTATACGGTAGCACAATGTATCAATAGCCATAAATGGATGCTCTAGGGATCGCCGGTATAACCTAATTTAATGTACTACGCTTAAATTATTGACTTCAGCTGTTGTATATAAGATTCTAATGATTTTTTCTTTCATTTGTTTATAGTTTAATTATTTTCATTATATTTTTATTACTAAAAGGCTATGATTTTAAACTTTAAAAATAAAAAATATTATATAGGTTTGGTTTTTTTTTATTTATATAGTCTTTTATTTTTACTTTTTACTAGTCTTTTACTTTTTTCTATACAGTCTTTAATTTCTACATAAAATATTCAACATTTCAAAGTTGTTGACTTATTGATTAAAGCTCAATGATTAAACAACCGATCGTTTTCTTTCACCAAAAAATTCAGTTGAATTCTATATTTTTTATTTATACGTTTATTCTGCTAAACAATATGTTTTTATAAAAGATTTCGCAAAGTTTTTAAAATTTAAGCAGTTGTAAGATATTCTATCTGGCCATCTAGTCAAGATGAGTCCGTGACATAGGACACAAAAAGAAAAGAAAGGTATTGCCGCTATTTGGAATTTAAAAATCATCCCAATTGAGATGAGAAAAGTACTGTTCTCAACCGACGTTACAAAATCTTGAACATGTGATGTTGCCGCTCCAGTTTGGAAGAGAAGAGTACTGTCTCCAAACGATGTTAGAAAATCTCAAACGTGTGAGAAGTTATAATGTCATTTCAGCTTGAAAGGGAAAAGTACTGTCTCCAATTAGAGTTAGAAAGTCTAGAACGTGTGAGAAGATATAATGTCGGCTCAGCGTGTAAGAGAAAAGTACTTTTCCTAAACGGCGATACAATATTTTAAGCACGTGAGAAAGCATAATGTTGTGTTAAATTGAATCAACGCTCACATTCTCTCTGACTCTTCGGTTTTCATCTGATAAGAAGAGAAAAGTACTATCACCATCTGACATTAAAAAATCTCCAACGAAAGGCATGGGTTGTTCTTTGCTCAAACAGGACAACTGCACAATAAGTAAGGACTTTATAAGTCTTCCTCTTTTTGTTAGACGAGAACGCAGCTGACATGATACTCTCTTCATCCCGATATCAAAATGATAAATACTTTATTGTATCTAATAATCGCGTTCAAGCACAAGTAAAATTATGATTATATGTATCTACTTGTAGGTTTTTATAACGCTTGATATAATTTGTATTTGTAGGTCGCTTATCTAAGTCGTTGTGGATAGCAATATCTTTTCTAAATGATTGAATTTCAATATTGGTCGCTTTTTATTAACTTTAACCACATCAGAAGTCACTTCTTTAATTTTATATACCTTTTTTTTATTATTATTTCTCCGCATATTTGTCTTCTTCCCCCCAACACTTAACACCATTGAATCTTACATCATTTCCGTGGACTTACCGTGTAGGTGTTGTCATTTATTTCCTTTGTAGCCATTGCTAATATAATTTTTCCAGTCGTAAATTTATTTTTATGAGGTACATTTATTCTTTTGCGCAATTGGTAATTTGAGTATTTGAAATAAAAACATTTAAATTCACAAATGCCTAAATATTATGGTAATAAATAATATCAATTTTTAATCTACAATTTAAGCATATGCTTTGTATTAGGTTTAATGCAATTACGATTACTAAATTAAAAATTAAATATAAGAAGATATTATAATTCTTTTATTAAAAAATTTGAAGGATTAAAAATATATAATTTTGAAGTAATTAAGCTTAACCATATTTTTGACTACTGTGAATTTATGGTACTGTTAAATGTTAAATATTTAGTTTATAAATTGAGATTTTTCTAACTCTAAAAAAAACTATGTATTAACTTAATTAATTAAAGGTGAATTTTTTATATTAATTAATTATATTTACGTCTTCGTCTGTGCTAATTATTACATCATGTTTAGCTTAACTCGTAATGTTTTTAATAGCCGCAATGTTTTTAATACTGTTAAACGCTAGATAAAATGTACTTTCCAATAAAAAGGTGTTTTAATAACTTTTTATTTCAGTGTAAATTCTATTATATGTTTAATTTTTTATTAATAGGGAAATTTAGAGAAACTAAATATATATGGCAATCCAGATGCACTGGCAACTACTTGCATGCCGCCCCCAAAGATACCGGTAAGTAATAAAAATATATTGAAAATTATGCCACAAAATTGGTAAAAAAAAAGGGAATGGTAAAAAATCATGATTCAAAATATTACTTTGAGCTTAGAAACTATTTTGAAAAAGCAACTCTTAAATCGACGGACCTCTTAAATGGTTTAAATTATATTGAGGGGCACAAAAAATATAAATTATATGAATCAAAGTAAAAAAATTTAAAGGGTATAAAATAATAAATAATAAAAAAAATTACTATTGATATTGTTAAGATATTAAATATATAAACTTCGAATACTAAAATAATAATTGAATTTTAACGTATTGTATTTAATTTAGTGGTTTCAAACAAAGAAAACTGCAAGAAAAAAATTTGTTTAATTTTAATTAATTGAATTTTAAAAAATTTTTAATATTGTAATTCACTACTGTTCGAAACTTCTATATAATAATTTAATACATAAGGCTTGAACTTTAACAATTAAAAATAAAAAATATAATTATTTAATTCAATTATTCTACAACTGGTTTATGATTTCGTTCTAATATAAATATAGCAAGGGAATTTGTTAATAAAACTTTCACAGCAAATTAAAAAAACTCCAGAAAAATGTGCGAACATAAAAATCAATTACGGCATTGAGTCAGTTGGTTAAGGTGCGCTGACTCTAAGCTTTAAATTTGGCAGAGTACGAGTTCGAATCCTGATACTTGCAGTCTCAAAAAATTATTTACGAATAATTAAATACAAGAATTATGATGATGGGTATTTGGCAATACTCGAAACAGCTGAATGGTCAGTCGAAAATTCAATTAATTAAAATAATATAAAAAAAAAAATCTTTGTTGTTGTAGTAATAATGTAAAATGAAAATTTTATAATATTTTTGTTGTTGTAATTCCCTACTGTTCGAAGAACCTCTTTACAAAAGTCTTCAATAGAATATTTTACCATACTTTGGGATAACCAACCAACAAATGGATTGATGAAATCATTAATATTGTGCATCTTAAAATGTTGTGGTACTTAATGGTTTTAAACATGAATTAGTTAAAATATTTCATAAATATTTAAAGGCATAACTAATTAAATTGTTTTGTGTTATTAAGTTATGTAAATTAAATTGTACAACAAACACCAATGAATATGATTTTCCATCATAAACTACATCCTTTGGAGAATAGTGTTAAGAGCAAAACTATGCTGGTGAACATCTTATGCTAGAAATTGACAAGAACTTATGTATGTGAATCACAATTAATTATGAAAATATTTAAACATGTTTAGTGACCAGCTAAGCCATTGAAAAGCCAATATCAAAATATACTCTACGGATTATAACAATAGTTCGAATATAAATAAAATAATTTCTGGCATCTATTCTATTTGCATTTAGTGGTAAACTATGAAAGCACTTGCAAAATGTCAATAGAGATAAGCACACGTGTGCCTTCGTCCTAAAAACTTACTTAGAGTTCTTATTAAAGTACTTGTAAGAAAACTGCCAGGATGGATAATTGATATTTCATTATAGGAAAGTTTTATGATTAAGATATAGAAGTGCTTATTGAATTTTGAATTAAAATTATGAATAATAAAACTAAATGAAATTGTTTGAAAATTGTTTTAAGCTCTTAATTTGTTGTTTATTACAGCTTTAACAAAATATTCTTCATTAATTTAGAATAAGATGTTAAATTTAAAAGTTAATTCTGATAAAGGAAAGATATTTAAATATAAAAAAAATATTAAAATATTAAATATTAAAAATATTAAACTAGAAAATATTAAACGAAAATGCATTAAAAAAATGTATTTTCTTCCTTTTATCCTTTTTATCCTATGAAGCCTTTTACGATTTTATTTGTACGTATTTTCAGTATTTAATGAAGAATTAATTAAACTAAAGATATTTGTAAAGATTGCGAACTTATATGAAACTTATATGAAAAGAAAACAATCTGTTTTAAATGATTCCAATCTCGTTAATGTGATTTAAACAGAAAATATATTGTATTTTGTTTACAATTTCTTGCTGACCGATAATTCGGTTTTTCAAAATAAATACGAAGGAAATAATTCTCATTGCTCATAAGTACTTTATTTTCCCACACTAGTTTGACAATATTAATTTAAACTCTGATTTCGATTTATGAAAATAAATTAGAAAGAATTAAATTTGATTTCAACGTCAACACTGAAATTTTTAATGGGTTTCATATATTTCAACTCGGCTTACACAGCCATCGTCAATCAATCGATACTCGTGTCAAACACATAGAGACCATAGGGTCCGGATGAATTCTGTCTCGAATGTTTAAGGCCTCTCATATTCTAAATCATTGTGAAAACTTCTGCACCACACAACAGGTTAGGCACGATAAGAGACTTATAGAGCGTGATTTTTGTTTGTTGATAGAGAGTGTTACTTCTTGGTGATGTTATTTAAATTCATTAATAATAATAATATTTTGCCACCAGTAATAAAGCATTTTATAGTACAAATTTTCCATTTCCCTAAATCCGTGGTCAAAATACGATAGGTTCTACAATTGGATATGAAAGTTTATTCTTGGATGAGTTTCGCAAATAAATAGCAGTTATTTTAAAGATTATTTTGGACTGTCTTCCGTAATAACGATTACT
>NC_051846.1:34078869-34082139 GCF_002237135.1 Teleopsis dalmanni
TTCTGCTGTGCTGATTATGTCGCACAGCAGACGATAAAGACGGTGATGAGGACGACAATGACAACAGCGACCGCGACGATAGCAGCTTTTGACACAACATGCAAATGTCGTCGACTGTTTGAAGCAAATGCTGCTTGATGCATGCAGCAAATAAGCACTGAGAGCAACAGTTTGTGCGTATCGAGCGGCAAACTAAAATAAGTAAATAAAAATTTATTTTATTACAGCTAAGCAAATAAAATTTAAGAAATGAGTTCAGATACATGTAATTTAGCAATGCAGTTAGTTGTGTGAGATACTTTTAGATTGTTATCTGGATGAATTATGAGCACATTAAAAGGATGCGCTGCTAGTTGTGGAGCAAATTTTCCAGAGTGTTAAACAGTTGACAAGGAAAGAATTAAAGGTGGAAATGGTTAACAATATTTGCAATTAAACAAATTAAGATTATTGGCATGAAATTATGTGTGGAGACATCATCCGAGTGACAAAGTGCTGCCATGACACGCCTCAGATGTGTGCGCTTCCTCGATTTTAATTAATTTTTTTGCCGCAATTCTGCGTTACTGTTTGTATACAGTTATTATGATTGTCACATGAATACATTTGTACGTCTGTGGGCAAAATTTTTCTGCTGGCTGTGCAGCAATAACCTTTTAACTGTTGTGATTTACGCATATGTTTGGACATCCGCTACAGTTCCATTACAACCGGATTCATTGGCAAAATAATGTTTATATTACATCGACAATATGTACATTTTTTAATTTAATGATTTATTTGTGATAACGTTGACAGCCGAACAACTTCATCAAGTCCAACCGACAACCAGACGTAGACATAAAATTGAAATTTTATGGATTAAATTGGTTAAGATTTATTTCATTCGCGCAAAAAACTTGTAATTATTGCAATGGCAATATATCCGCAATATGGTTTGGTCAAAACTTGCCGAAAGTGTAATGAATACTTGGCACAAAATCAATATACTTGGCAAACAAATTATCAATAAAACAATAAAAATTGTTTACCGTAATTCAGTCATTGCGAACTACAAATTGAAAGTGTAATATTGATTCAATACATGAGGTTTTTAACTTCACTGCTTTCTGTTCTTAAATTAAGAAAATTATACGAAATTCAATATAAATGGATATATGTTTTAATTAGAAATATTGAACGACGTGTAACAAGTGGTAAAAAGACTTATATCTTTGATAAAATGTTATTAGCATCTTCTCTTAATAGTGACTGGAAGCCTATAGGTGATGCCAGTGAAAACCATTATTTTACACAACTTATCAGGTTGGTTTAGATTGAGGTGGCGGTCTTGTGCCTTAAGCCCACTTGAACACAAATAATGTGTAGTTGTGATAGTAATAGTTACAAACAATCGTTTAGGTTTGACGACAGTGTGATCTAACTGATGGTAAGCGCCTTCTTTTTTCTCATCACTAATTCAATTGAATTTTAGAGTGTGTTGGTACTGTTATTCCATTCCATACTCCATTACGAGCTTAGGGACTCAACAAAAGTTTTCCAACAGTTTCCATTTCGTGCTATTTGTCTTAATTCGTCTTAATTTTGGAGTGTGAAGGTAAGCGAAATAATTGCTTTAACAGTGGTACTAGTCTGCGGTTCATAGTTTAGTATGTGGTTAATGATAATAGGCTAAAGAAATACGACAAATATTTAGAAATTTATTTAGAAGGAATACAATATTTAAATACAATCCTTCTACACAACATTAAATCGCAAGCAGAGGGTATATAAACTCATTGACAAAACGTACGTTCACTCGAGATGCCTCAACATTTACAGTCAACCCCATAGAAATGATTCAGAGAAGATGCAGATTACTTTAGAATACTATACAATAGTCTAAATATCTGTTTAAGGAGCGATACTGCTCTTGTCTACAAGGAAAAACTACGATAAAGGTAATCATATTTCGAAATAATAACTTGGAATTTACACAGATGACTCCAATATGGAGCATTATGGTGTTATGCAGGCAAAAGTTGTTGCAATCTAGCAACAGTCAAGCCACCACAATATTTATAGGTGGTATTTTCATCACCATTAAGAATATATTGGAATATCGTACACCGTTCGATTCATATTTGATTTATTTATTAATCATACATGGGTTTCGGGTTGGGGGGACATTTTGGTCAACTTTAAGCAGCAAGAACTGTTCACAAATGGCTTAAATGTAGTTGTTGTCTACTTACAAAGGAAGTACCACTTCAGCCCTGGTCAAGGAAGCTATATGAATAGAATACTCTAAGTATTTTTAAGCTCATTGCAATAACAACTATTGTACATAAGATATAAACGCATATGAACAGATTATTTTAAAAATGGCACCAAGAAGTCTCATGAAAAATCACAGCTTTTTTTTAGTACATATTTTTGTTTTACATCAGAACGCAGGAATTAAATGGTCTTAGTCGCTTTTTATGGGATCATATATAATAGTTACTGTACTGTCTTAATAGCTTTTTATTGGATAATATATATACTGTATTAAGAGGACTTTTTTTGATACACAGGCAAGGCTGTAGAATATGTGCGGTTGGCTTTTAGCGAATGTTATCAAGGTTGTAGATTAAAAAATCAAAGTATAATACTTGTCTATACTCCTATCCTAGTTCGGTACCCGCCGGGAAGCTTCTTAATAGTATTGGTGCTTCTTATATATAAATAAAATAATGTATTAAAAGTTATATATTATATTCAAGTCATTATGACCGTTCCACTTGTGTACGACATTTTTTCTTAAAATCAATTAATGTACTCGAAAGTTGCTGCTATTCCATTTGTAAATTCAATTGGTGTTTACCATTTTCAATATTTGACAGATTCGGTTAAAATGAATAATAAATAAAAAAAAAAGCCGTTATATAATTGCATACAGTCAGTGACAGCAGCAATTGCAGTTGTTGCGAAAGCTCAGCAACATATCCAGCAACAACTCATTAACCATATTTATTAACAGTAAAAATGCATTGCAACAAAAAAATGCAACTTTTTGTTTGAAATCGAATTTTTTATCCATAACAAAAATGCATTTGATATTAATTTATATGCTGCTCAGTATTGAAATAAACCGATTTTTCCCATTAACCCATTGGCATCATCAGTGGCACTTGATATTTGGCAGAACTAGAAAAAATAAACCAAGTAAAAAGGTTGCATAATTGCATGCTTTTTTGGTAAAAAAATAAATTTTTATTAAAAATTTTTCACATTAAGAATTATAAAACT
>NC_051846.1:34082239-34087482 GCF_002237135.1 Teleopsis dalmanni
AAATTGCTTAATGCTTTATAAATAAACAGAATATTTGCAGGCTTTTTAAGCTTAATTCAGTAACCTTTTGTTAATTACATTTTAATATATACTGTACACATATTGTTGATATTTCATTTAAAAATTACTCTCAAATAAATGAAAAAGGTTAATACTTGGGCGTTTTCGATTCTGCCTTAAATGGCATGTATTATATGAGAACGGATTAGAGAGCAGTTATATTAAAGGTTATATTGTTATGGAGTAGTTTAACCTTTATTTGTTGGCATATATGTTAGTATGATATTTATAAAACATTTAAATTATAAATAAATTTAAAACATAAATATGATTTTATAAGTCATCTTTAGTCTGTTGTCTATATTTTAGGAAATAAATAGTCTTATCCATAAGATTTCTATTATTTACTCATATTGAATAAATATTTTATTGATTTATAATTTATTATTATTAACAAAGTTATAACGTTATTGAAACTTACATCTAATTTAAATAATAGGAGCTATCGCTATATGGCCTTAAGCTTGACTTATATATTGTGTAGACTGGTCTAATACCTTTCGCCTTCTTTCTGCCAGTAATATGATTCTTAGTTAAAAAAATTTTTGGTTCTTGAATAACAAAAAACTTTGTTTGTTCCTTTGTTGAATACCGGGTTTTAAAGAGTTTTAAATCAGTTTATTTTTTTAGCTCCTTATGTAATTGCATTTAACATTGTTGTTGTCATCTATTTCTTGACCCCAGTAATAATGCTCGTTAAAAATGAATAATTCCTTTTCTAACATTTGACAGGTTAATCACAGCAGACTACAAATTTCTTTCTGTAAGAGTCATTTTCAAGTCATTTTTTAAGCTTAAGATTAAGAATTTGAATGGTCGAATTTAATAGATTTAATCTCTCAGCAATCTCACAAGTTACTATCAATGTCGGTTCGTATCTCTTTTGTGTTTTGATTAGCTTCATCTGGCCTTCCAGAACACAGTGCGACTTTAGCATCAGAATTACCGAATGGCAATTTTGCAAACCAGTTTCGACATCGCCCTTGTCTCAATATATGTTCTCTTTAGAAATTTTATTATTATATTGAGGCTAGTGAAGTCAGTGCACTTGTACACTTTTACTCTCTATTAATTGTGCGGTTTCTTCATAATCCCTCTTTACGCCTGGACTGGGTTACTGTTTTTCATTTCATCAGACTAAGCAATAATTGACCTCAGATCTGCATACCTCCCCGAAAAGCCTGTTACCATTCTGAGATTCGATAATGCGGTGTTGGTAAGTCTGTCAGTCTTCGTAAATAATTTCAGGGTTCTATCCTTTATGTATTTTTTGATCGGATCAATCTTGAGGTCCCTAAGGATGTTATTCGTCCTAATGTACCATGGTATCTTGAAAAGTCTTCTCAGAGCATGGCTTTGTGCACTTTCTAGCTGACAAATAGTAGTGTTTGAGGCTTTGCTAAACGCTACACATGCATATAGAAATGGCGGTCGAATTATTTGGTTATACCTATAACAGCTTTCTGTTCTTAGTATTAAGATTTTAATTTTTAAACAGCGGTTGGAGGTGATGGAAAATTTTGACACTGTCATCCTTTTAATAGTTCAACTTGTTTAAGTTTATATATATAACCATAATATGCTATTCACAAGAATGGGTATCAATTAAACTGAAATAAAATTAAATAAAAAATTGATATGATGAATTCAGTCCTAAAACTTTCACTTTTGTTCCAGTGTACTTTTTTTGAATTTGTATAATACAGAGAATGAAATTAAAAATAAAACATATTTAAAAAGCGAATTTAATTGACTATACTCTCCCAGTCAATGTTTTTTTTATCCAAAAATAGTTTGCTGAGAACAGCAAAAATCAAATTGGTTTAATTTAATGTCGTATAAAGAAGTAAAGTTCATTGTCACGTAATTCGTAAATCTTCAAAATTGTTGTAAAATTTTATATGAGTTTTTCTCAAAAGATAACTAAACAGATAAACTTAATTACATTCGTGAGACTTGCACGTGCCAAAGAGGCTCGCCTACTTTTAAGTTTCGCACAAGTATCTCATAGTGCAATATTTCAGTAATAGACGCAGACCCAAATTAACGCACACAAACGTGCAAATATCTTTGAAATACCATACATTCAACTTTATTGTTTAGCAGGAATTGTTTTATTATCACGAAATTAATTAATTTTCGAATCATTTATGGCATTAGGTTAAAAATAATAAAATTAATTATAATTTTCGCAGCTCCTCACGTGTCGGCAAATCATCCATTGTGGCCAGATTTTTAGGCAATCGGTATGAAGAGGCATACACACCCACCATTGAGGATTTTCACCGAAAATTGTATCGCATACGTAATGAAGTGTATCAATTGGATATATTGGATACATCCGGTTATCATCCGTTTCCGGCTATGCGACGTTTATCATTTATGACTGGTAAGTAGAATAAAGCCTTGTAGTAGTTTATATTAATGGGTTTGGAAGAGTGAGTATTGTATATGTTTGGGTTTTACTACAATGGAAACAAAATGTTTCGATATGAATATGTAATTGATTGTTGAGAAATATGGAGGAAAGTTTATTTTCGTTTATAAATTTATTATTAATTTTCAGTCTGTTTTTTACGTAAAATATCAATGCATTGGATGATATTTCACAACAAAGATTCTGTGGGCCACCTCATTATAAGACAGATTACTCATTGGAACAATAACCTTAGATTAGAATTATTTAAATTAATACACAAATTAAGTATAAAATCTATTTAATTTGTGGGACTTTTGAAGAGAAGATTCAAAGAACTCTATTGCAAAGTTATTACGATTATATTGTAATCTGTCTCGGGAATTAGATTTTTAGTTAAAGTAAATATTTTTGCAATGAAAGATGTCTGAAGCATCAATTGATGATTCGGTTAAAGCTAGAACTTCAGGTTTACTTGTAAATATTGCAATATTATTTAGTCTCATTGCATTTAAGCTATACTGTTTCCAAAGAAACTCAGCGCTGAGATATCTATTAGTCAATAATGGTCGATATATAATTATTTTCTCGCTTGCTTTGAACATCTAAGCAAATTGATCGACATTTTATTGTTACTTACCTTTTAATGTTACATTATTCTGAGTATGTAGGTGAAATGGAGAAGCCAATATTAAATTTTGTTTTAAATTGAGAAAAATTAATGAAGGACTAATAAATAAGTACGAGAACGAACACATGTTCTGATCATATATTTTCCGTTGGATTGACTAATTCCATTATAGTTATGTGGTACTTGAAAACGATAATTATGGCAGCTAACAAAAACCACTCACAACGAAAACAAAATGTGGATAAAGTTAGAACAATTTTTTTAATGGACTATTTTATGGCTGCTAAATTCATTAAATAGGAAACTGGAATAGCGAAAAGTATAGCCGATCAAGTTCTGATCGAAGATTTGCTCAAATGTAGAATACTTGCATGTTTTGTGCATCCCACTCTGGCTTATAAATGTTTCCAGAATTCTGCATTGCAAACTCATCGCAAAAATGTATCAACGAGTCCAACAAGGAACTGTAACCGGAAATGAAACCTGACGTTTCAATACGTCCTAAAAACAAATCACAAAAATGCAGAATGTTAGTTATCAGAAGAGTGAAAAGAGAAAAAGTAACGTTTTAAAGTTATCTTATTTGGGAAGATATTAATTTTTCCCTTCGATTTAAAAAAAAATCGATTTTCAATTTTCGTTATAAATTTTATCTCAGATGGAAAGATGGCGTACACAAAATATTATCTGGAAGTGCTATAGCTCTTGTGGGTGAAAATTTGATTAGTTCGAGTGGAATATCGATGTACCAGGTAGTTGATTTTTTTGCATATTAATGCAAAATCACACTAAATCATCGCGTTATATATCTGTAACACACTAGATATGTAAAATTTTGGTCAAAAAAAGGTGTAATATTTGCTATCGATCAAGCACTTTAATGATATGAATATGCTTTATGTGGTTATTACGGGTTATTCTTCAAATGGAAACTGAACATTTTAGCAGTATTCCGATAATTCAAATAGTTTTGACTGACATAAAAAAGATTTGACTCCGGGTGAACATTTGTAAAGTTGTGTTGATAATGCTGAGAAAATAAAAATAAAAAAATTACAGTTATAAACCGTTTATATGGTTTGGAATCTTATGTCATTAGCTTCAAGACTGATTTCGTCAGATTTAATCTTTTCTTTATACTGGTAAGACTGACTGTAATAGATTGAAATTATTTAAATTGATTATTATTATTGTTAAGGAATGTGACACTGCGACCGTCGGGTCTCTAAGTCCTGTTGTGTCAATAAAAAGCAGAGTTAGAGCAACTTTACAGAGTTTAATTGCCTCTTCACTAAAGGTATACATTCTCAGGAAGCCTATTCGTTTAAGTTGAAATTAAAATTAAATTTATTGTCTATTATGCCCCTCCTGGGTACAGAGTAGGTCTTAACCCCGGTGTCAATAAAAAGTAGTGTAGAGCCAATTTTACAGAGTTTAATTGCCTCTTCCGTAAAGGTATACATTCTCAGGAGTCTATTTCGTTTTAAGTTGAAATTAAATTTAAATTTATTGGTCTATTGTGCCCCCTTCTGGGTATAGAGTAGGTCTCTAAACCCCGTTGTGTCAATAAAAAGTAGTATGGAACCGACTTTACAGCCTTTAATTGTCTCTTCCGTAAGGATATACATTCCCAGGAGTCTATTCCGTTTTAAGTTGAAATTAAATTTAAATTTGTAGTATTTTTAACTTTTTCTAAATTTCTATGAAATCAATAAAAAATCCTCTTAAAAAACTATTGCAAAATTTTAATATCTTTCTTCACAAGGAAGAAAAGAAAAATATTCTTATTTTTCATTATTCAAAACTCCAGTGAATAAAATTTTCCTGAACGCAAAAAACAAAGATTATATCAACTTTCATTTCTTTGTTCCAGTATCTCTTTCTCTCTCTCTCTCATTTGTTTGGTTTTGAGTCTATATTATTTCAAGTGAAAAAGCAAAAACATATATACAGAAATTAATAATAACACAGTCGCACAAAGAGGAAGGGAAAACACTAACAAAACGAAATCAAAACAAACTTAGTGTGATAATGATTGTAAAGGCACAATAGGAAGGAAACGCTGAACTCCTAAAACGGAAGTGGCAGCGGCTGTATTCAGTTGTTGCTATAAATGCTGAAGTGGAATCAGCACTT
>NC_051846.1:34087582-34089848 GCF_002237135.1 Teleopsis dalmanni
ACCACGAAACTTTTCGTCCAAGCAGCTCATTTTGCTTGGGGTTGCCTGCCAAGTTATCACCAACCCAATGGTGTCCCAAGACAGTCTTCCTCCTACTTGCCAGTGCTGAACATTGGCACAATATATGCACCGTCTCCTTTTCTTCTAGACATAGTCTGCAAGTGTCTTCCTCAGAAAGAGTTATCTTTTTGAGGTGATACTTGAAGTTACCATGTCCAGTAATTAGTGAGGTCAGCCAGCTTATGACTTTAGCCTGTCTACAAGTGCTCAACTCTCTCCATCTATTAAGACAAAGTGAGGTTATCCGCTTAAAGATATAGGCATCAATGGTATTCTGGGTTCTGGGCCGCAGAAGTTATGGCTTGATCCTTGCTTTACAAGTTCATCTGCCTTCTCGTTTTGCTCAATACCGATGTGTCCCTTAACCCACACGACCGTTACCTCATTTCTATGAGCACTTTCCATGAGCTTGGCTACACATTCTTGAACTAAGCTGTGTAAAAAAAAGTGTAAATAAAATGAGAGGAAAATCAATTAAACATCAACAAAATCCCATTTTTTGTAAATGAAAATGAAAAGATTACGACTCAACTGATATGTAATTGCAACAGTATAATGCAATATACTGTCGCTATCAGTTATTATTTCTGGACTAGTTGGGTGAGTTTCGAAAGTCTTGAATGTCAACGTGATTCCTAAACGACAGCTGTTGGCTGTTTTGTGAGTTGATACAAAAAAGAATAGCTGATGTAATAGCTGATAAAAAGGAACCTACAATGTCATATATCACACGATACAATCAATTAAGTGAGAGATAAATTCAATGATCGATTAATCTTCAGAAATATGGTTATATATTGGCCATCAATATCTTACAATAAAACTGCATTGAGCTATATCTATAGGTTTATATCAAATCATTGATTTACAACAATAAACCAGAAGAATTTAATTGCTTTGAATTATCAACATTATTCGAGCTGTGCTATAGATTTATATGAAAAAATTGCAAAAAATAAGCGTCCAAATTCAAGTTTTTAAAATAAATATTTTGGATTGCTCTACAATATTTTACTATATTTAATGATTTGAACATTTATTCCCATCAATTACGTATTTGATATAGATGTATGTTTGTACGTTTATTTAACATTAAAAGATTTTAAGTCATTTTTACTAGTTCAACATATATCATTAATGTAGAATAATGCGGTATATGGAAGCATTTAAATACTATGTGTATAAAATAAGATTAAAGTTCATTTATGTGCAAATATGTAAATATGTTTTTTAAAAAAATTCTTTAATTTTTTCTACTAAATAAAATATATTGAGTACTTTAATTATTTCCACTTTTAGCTTGCATTAACGTTATCCTCTTCGCTCCATTCATTCATTTGAAACTTTGACGAATTTGGCATATTAAATTTATTTCGAATCATTAAAAACTGATATAAAAAATACCATTTTTAGTGAAATATTTTATGATATATAAAATGCATTCAAATATTTAATCGCTGAACAAAAGAAGATTATGAATGCAAAATATTCAAAAATTTTCCAAACTTCTCACAATATAATCAGTATTAAGCATTTGTTTTGTGGAATTGTATATATGCTTGAAATTTGATATACTTAAGAGCATATATACATACGTTGATGGTTTAAAGTATTTTATGCACTATAACAACATAACATGCTTCTAGGATTAACTGAAATAATAACCATAGCAATCATAATTCCTCTTTATAAAATATATAAAAATATGCAATGTAACTTAATCATAAAATGTTTTCATTAAATAACATTTTTTTATGTTCCCATTCCCCTAAGCAGGGAGCTTTTGCATGTTCCCTTCTATGAAACACTTAGCGATATTTCCAGCATTAGCTTTTGGTTGGTTCTAATTTGACCATTCTTCTATCCGTTATTACTAGGAATACCGCAATCAAAATGGCTTTTTTAGTTAATTGAGGTGGATTAGTTCAACTAACTAAAAACATTTTTTTCGAATAATAGTTTAGTTTCATTTTTATATAAATTTTTTCTCTGTAATAAAATTTTTGTCGTGACTGTACAAAATCGGAAAAAAATTCCTTTCGAATGAATGAAATTAATATTGTAACTTTAGTATTTTTGATTATATTAATAAATACAAACCGATATATTAGTAAATAACTTCAACATGACACTCAGCACAAGTATGACTTCAAGATGAGTTCTTATAAACATTTAGGCTGAGTTATGGGTTGTATAGCTGGAAATC
>NC_051846.1:34089948-34123970 GCF_002237135.1 Teleopsis dalmanni
TTGAATTTCTATTTCGTTCACGTCTTAATGCCAAAATTTGTACAAGCTGTGCGCCCCGAGTAACTTCATGAGTGGGTCCTGGTTCGAAACGTTGTCGATTCCACTTGCGCATTTATACAAGAAAAAATAAATAAATAAATAGTGAATTTCATACCAAATGGATTTATTTATTTTTGCCATCTAGTTCCTTTCATGAATTCTATAAATTATTTGATTTTTACTTTTACTCTGAGTAAATATTTATGAATATATGTACATGTATAAATATTTAGATGATAGATGAATTTGAGGAAATCAGTATATAATAAGATAAATAGAATTGGTTCATATTTTTGGTTATTATTTATAATTAACAAGTAAACAAGTATGTGTAGTTTGGTTAGTTTTTATAGGTTGGTTGCAGTGGCAGACCATTGGATAACTTCCATGTACCTCAATTAGCGATTTTTCGCAGTTATGCTACCACATTCCACGCAAGAATCCTAGTATAGAAGAATAGAGTCTTCATCCATCCCGCCGAATTAAGTTATTTTAATAGGTCTTTCGTCTTCACCGCTAAACAGTCTGATAAACTATCAAAGCAGTATCTTTCTAAGAACCTATATCATCTGGACGCCAAAGCAGGGCATTCACAGAAAAAATTTATTATTGTGAGTGATTACTTTTGCAGTGAGGATTTTGGGGAATGTGCAGTTTCTCAGCTTGGGTTACTATACAACAATGACCAGTAATGAACTACAGTAAGCATTGCAGTGTTTACGTGGTCTCTTTGATGAGTTTCGAGAATCTATTTTTATTGTAGATGGGTCAGTTTTTACAAACAGTACATTTTTTTTAATTTTACTTATATGTACACAGATTATGTTTTTCACTATCTATAAAATAGATTGTACCTTCTGATAAAAAAAGAACGAAAGGCCTATTTTTGGATTCCCGCGCTTATTCAATCGGTAAATAGTATTTTTTGTTTGTCTATACAAAAAGTAGAAAATTCAAGTAAAAAATTCAAAATTAAAGTTCTTTTTTGATCACAAGGTATATGTACCATAGCCCATATCCACCATTCAAACATCTTTAAGCCCATGTTATGCAGAAAGTCTTGGGTCGTCAAAATTAAAATTGATGTTGAGCACCTGACAATACTCGAAACAGTGTTGTATGGTTAGTCAAACTTCAATAAATTAACTAAAAATTTTTGTGGTTGTCTTTTCATTCCTATTCGAAACCTTCTAAAGTTTTTGTTGTTTTCAGTGAAAATTATAAAATGAAGAGTAAGAGAAAAAACAAAATATCAGCTTAAATTTGTTCATGAAAGACGAGGTTATCTGTGACTTATCTCTTAGTCAAAGCAGCATTGTTCAATAATAAATATCAACATTTGTGTCGTTTAATAGCAAATTATTATAATTATTACAATTTTTCTGACATTCTGCATAACATGTATTTTCATTATAACCTATAAGAACTAGTTTTAACAAGCTCATCTCTTTGCATAACGTTTTAGAAAACTTTGAACTTATTAGAACATTCTCAAGACAATGTTTTAATTGAATGACTCTTATTACTCGGATGGTATTCATTTGATTGATACATGAGCGTTAGATTCTTAGGCTGACTAGCAATTACCTTATATGTTGATTGAGAAGGTCAATTAAATTTCTGTTATTTGACAGCTTGATCTGTATTTCATTTCTCTCTTAGCGTAGAATATAGCACGTCCATTACTACAATTGCCAAGAACAAGGGTTTTAAGAACAATACTATCAATATTTATAGAATGGAATAGCCATTATTTACAATATTATAACTTATAGATATAGTTTTCAACTTTGATATTCCACCTAGCGTTTTATAGTAAGATAAATAATGTTGATGAAGGTAAAAGAATTACAAATAAATCAAAAAAAAACTAAAAAGTAAAAATGGTTTGCTAAGCATATTTCGAAATGTACACAGATGAATTAAATCTTCAAGACTTGCATTAAAAACCCATAATTTGTCCAAGATCGTGTTCTCGAAAATTTCCAATAAACGGCTGTCATTATAAGTATTTTACCATGACAAGTTCCAATGTCAGCTATTCATAATTAAATGCAGGTTACGAACAAAGCTTAGTATCATCATTGTTTTAATCATACAACCAGGAGGATCAGTTTAAAATAAAACATTTTTTTTAACAAAATGGCTTTACGAATTCTATTAATAAAATGATTATCTGGGTATTAGCCTATATAAAATAATCATATGTTAAAATACGTTTTTTATATTAATTTAAATTTTATCTCAATTTCAGGTGATCTTTTCATACTAGTCTTCAGTATGGACTCACGAGAATCATTTGAAGAAGTTGTACGTTTGCGTGAAAATATTTTAGAAACAAAATGGGCTGCCCTTAATCCAGGCTCGGGTTTGAAGAAGAAAAGTCTACCAAAGATACCAATGATTTTAGCTGGCAATAAATGCGATCGTGATATTAAGTAAGTACAAATAGAATATTTAAAATAATAGTTACATATATTTAATAAGTAAAATATTTTATAAATAATTTCTAAGAACCGTACACCTAGACGAGGTTATGGGCTATATAGCGGGACAAGACAATTGTTGTGTATTTGTCGAATGTTCAGCACGTCAAAATTTTCGTATCGATGATTTATTTTATGCACTTTTCATGGTATCGAATTTACCATTGGAAATGGCACCAAATCATCATAGACGTGTTATATCTGTTTTCGGTGCACCCTCTCCACTACCACCACATTCATCAGCTGGTGGATCTAAAAAAAATGCACTCTCTATTAAAAGACGTTTTAGCGATGCTTGTGGTGTTGTGACGCCAAATGCACGTAGGCCCAGTATACGCACAGATCTAAATTTGATGCGATCGAAGACAATGGCTATGAACGAAGGTGAAGGTGCGGGCGCTACGCGGCGTAAACTCTGTGTGATCATGTAAAACAAAATTAATATATAAAAAAATGTATTATCGAATAATTAATATATGTGGCGTATGTGTAGTAAATATAAGCAAAGGCGGCATGTGATAGTAGCAAAAATAACTTATTTAAAATTTTTATATTTCAAAACGTTTATTAAAATTGTTTATATGAAATATTTTTATAAATAAAATCAATATCAATAATTTACTTAATTTACGAAAACAAAAAATAGTTATTTTGTTGCGAGTAGTTACATTTTTTATACATATTTACAAACATAATCGTACATAATATATTATAAATATAAATAATAGATGTGTATATAACATAAAATTAAATTTACTTCATTATAGTTATTGAATAAAGAAAAAAATTTAAAAATACTTGAAATGAATGAAAATGCTTTGATGTGTTAATAAATTTTGTTATTTTCCAAATGGTTAAACAGAATTTTTTAACATAAAGAATTAAATAAAAAAAAAGTAAGTTAAAAACATTTAGTATCAAAATATTTTATAATTGAAATCGATTGCATTTCAATGCATTTTTTATAAATTAAAAATAAAGTTAAATGTGCATTTTACATATTTTGCAGAAACCAATGTTTTGTAAAGTTTTTTAAATTTTTTTAAATTTTTTAATACCTTAAAAAAATTCTAATCAGTTCGATATTAAAATTATGCATTTTTGACTATGAATATCAAATTTTAATTTTTTTTATTTATTTTTTTATTTAATTTTAGTTAGTAGACACATATCCAATACATCTAACAAATATATATAAATTATCTGGGAACGGGTTTAGATTTTGTTAAAATTTTTTTTTTATATATCGTTTGGACTTTAAAATCCAATATTCTTTGTACGTCTTTTACAGTCGGGTTTTTCGAACTGTTCTACTGTCCATTACTGGTGTCCAACATTAATAAAATCTGATATAAAAATATTAAGACATTACAAATATTGTACTTTCTTTTTTAATGTTATTAGTTTTTGGGAAAATATCGGAGCGAGATCTGAAAAAATATACTAAATAAAAATAATTTTAAAATACTTTGAATTTTATTTCCGGTCTATAGAATTTCTTTGAGTTTAGAACAGATAACTGCAATGAGTACTCAACATTTAAATCATGCTTAAAGCATTGGCTGTATTTCACTTATAAGCATTTTAATTCTCATTTTCATATATTCGACTTCACCTGGTTTATATACAGCTAACAGCACTTATAAAGATAATCATATGATACTCATAAATACCGATACTGTGACACTGATTCATGTGGCGAATGCCAGTACCTATAAGTAGTGTATAAGAAAAACATTTATACTCATTTATACTTGATTTTTATGAGTGCACTCTAAGTGTTAAGATTATGACTCGTTGTTATTCGCTGGTTCAGAAACATCTTATTGTACTAGAAGGTAACGTACTCTTCGATGAGTTCTTCATAAATGAATGACAATAGTTCGGTATTAACTTTACAAATGTTCCTCTCCAAAGATTTGAGAATTAGAGAGCTATTCAAATAAGCATGACAACCATGATCTGATGATGATAAGTCGCATGATGACCCATCACATCATCAAAGCATGAAAACAAATGTCGAGATAATTTCTCGTGCATATTGATATATACACTTTATCACATTCATACAATCAATTTTACGAGAAAAAAAAATTGGACTTATTTGATTGGAGTGAGTAGATTTTACAATTTGAAGTTATCAAAAAACAGGATCTATTTCTGCATATGCCACACAATACGGAGACGGTTTGTGGATGAAATGATATTCTCTAGTTCTGTGTGAGTTTTCATTCTTTGTTTAGTCATCCACTAGCGAAAAATTAATCTTGTTTTTGAACAAAATTGCTTCCTTGTAGTGAAATGTATCCACTACAGGATCACGACTGTGAATTAAGTTTCTACAATTTTAATGTACTCAGAAGGTATTAAACGATTAATATTATAAAATATTAAATCTTATTTAACTGAATCAACTTAGTTTAGGTTAGGTTCGGAAGGCGCGTGCTGACCGTTTTCAGCACTTCCACTCGGAGGCATTTGTAATCCGTTTTAAACCCTTTGGTTTTCCAGATGAAGTTGAGGAGATCCGATAAGTTTGCTTTCGTTATCTCTTCCAAGTCAGTGAAAAAGCGATCCCCGAGATATTGAAGTCGCTTTGTCTGAAGTCCTAGACAGAGACAGAGGAAGTGGTTGATATATTCTACCTCTACCTCCTCTTCATCTTGGCAACTCCTGCATAATCCGCTTGTTGGAATTCGCCACCGTTGGAGCATAGGTTGAATCAACTTTACCGTAGTTTTATTTTAAAAATGGCAATAAAACACTGCCATCAATTCACGAGTATGAAATGGATAATTCTTTAATTATAATATATAATATGTTTTAATTCTTTCCAGTTCATTTATTTTCTTGATTCGTCAGGGAGTATAATGCTGACTCATGTTATTCGTAGCAATATATTATTTAGAAATTTAAAGATTGCTTAACTATTTAAAAACCTGAATCAACATATCCCTTTAAAATTAAAAATCATTAGTTTGAATTTGTTGAGGATTCGTCGGTCACATATATGTATATAAAAACATTTAACAACTTATCATAACAAATCTGTACGAATCTCTTATATATTCCTTAACTTTTTAAATTATAAAGATTATTTAAAGACGATTATTTAAAGACCTTTAAAGACTATTCGGTGACTATTTTCTGAAATACAATAAAACCATTTAGATATTAACCAATCAGTTTAACTGTTTCATATCATTTATAAATATTGATTTTCCAGTGCTCAAACGCCTTGGACCACATATGTAATTTTATCATCTCTTTTTGTTTATGGACATATCAGGTTTAAACAATTTTGACATTCAAATTTCCGAAACAAAAGCGGGAGAACCTATATTTTACTACGTAATCAAATTTACTCAAATTAATTTATTTTACTCCTTTTTACAAGAGGTATATATTGTTTAACATATATAATACTTTTGCAGTCATATATGCTCAATTTTGTGGCTGTATTTAATCCATATTACAAGTAAATTTTCAATATTTCTGATGACCTGATAGAAGTTTATTGAAAATAAGCATTGTCAACTAAATGTTTGCAATATACAATCTATTAACTAAAACGAATCATATCAGAAAATAAATGTTATCATATTTTAGTTAAATAAAGAAGAAACGTATATATTTTTTATTGTTTGTTAAGTTATTACAATTATATTAAATAAATAAATAAAGCATACATAAATAAAGAATATATATAATAATTTTGCATAAATTATTTATTTGTTTCTGTAATATTTATATTAAAATATGTATTATAATTTACAAACCCTGATCCAATATGCGATTATTTACAATAAAATAAAAATGAGTAATATACATAAATTCGAATACCATATTTATATTATTCTACTTTCTAATTTTAAATCTCGTACCAAATTCTTATTAATTATCCCAACAAAAAAAAAATTAAATACATAATATACATAAATATCATATTTATATTTTTACCCTCTCTAACTTTAAATGCTGTACCAAATTATAACTCTTCATTCCAAACAATATAATTTTTATTAAAATAATAAAATAATGGTTTCCCATAGTTTACTACTTCGACCAAATTGACCAAATGTTTATATAAATATCTGTAACTATTATATACATATATACATATATATATATGTAACTAACTGACTGTATGCTTTATGCTTATATAAATAATCTACATGTATTATTAACAATAATATATAAGCAGTTCCTAAACAAATCCAAATCAATTAAAATTCTTATTTATATTTTTAAATAATTTAATTTATTTTGTTAATACAAAAATGAGTAAAATGTATATAATTTCATATTATTTATATAATATTATTAATTTGATATAATGTATTAAAAATATATATCACTCTATGTTATACAATTCAACTAACAATATAACTAATACTTAACCACCAATACTATAAATTACTGTAAGCATATCTAAAAGACCCGCCTGGAACCAAATATTTTAAATCTAAATAAATATTTTAATATCAATATAAAGAAGTGCACATATATACAATATAACACCTAAAGATTATTTATCTATTCTTAACTGAACAATACTGTGTATATTTCCCTATAAATAAACTAAATAATTTATTAATTGTATTATAAATTGTACTATAACATAAGTATTTACATTATATATATATTATTTATATATGACATCTGTTGAAAGCAATTAATTTAATTTTGTTGCTAATATCTTTAAATATTTCATTTAAAATAAAAATCTTATTCATATTTTACTATAAAAGATATATGAATAGATAAAATATGTTTCGTTCAAAAATAGATCGAAAGTATGTTCACCACACACAAAATTAATTTTTTACACCTACTGTGGGTTGGACTCCTTTTTAGTCTGAGTTTAATATTTTAAAATCAGTTATTAAAGGTATTCATGATCTCAACTAAATTGCTTGGTAGTCGAGTAACGATCTATACTATTATTTAAAGAACGCGTCAGCTGAGTAACTAGTTTACTAATCAAACTAGCTTACTACAAGTTCAGTATTAAAGCAAAGAGCTCGACAACCTAATAATAAACTAGGTAATCACTTCGATACATAAGTGACTAGCACGGTATTTGAGTAACGAGTCCAAAAAACGAGTAACGAGTTTAGAAACTAATTAACGAGCATTTTGAAATGAACAACTGAGTAACTAGTTTACTAACCAAGATACAAGTTTGGTAATCAAATAATAAGCTTGATTATAACCTCGTAACTTTGTAATCGAGTAACGAGTTTAGATATCGAGTAACGAGCAATTGAGTAACTATTTTGGTGACTGAGTAATGACTTTTCTAACCATGCAACGAGTTTGCTACCTAAGCAATCAAATAGCCAGCCAAATAATGAGCTCGGTGACTGAGTAACCAGCGTTTAGGCAACGAGTTCGATTACTAAGTAACTAGTTCAGGAACCAAGTAACGTGCTCAGTAAGCCAGTTTTCGTTCAATAGCTAAATAGTGAAGGTAGGAAGATTTTAAGGCATTACGAACCAAATGAATTCGAATATATGCATTTTACTTTTCGTTATTAAAATGTGATTTAGTTATCGAGTACATGAGATCGTGAATAACCCTATTCTACAAATAAAAAACAACCCTGTCCTTAAAACCCAAAAGTAATCAACACACAAACAATTTTTAGTTCTAGTTTAAACAATAGTCACATCTAAAGTTATCTTCTTTGCAAAAATTGTATTCCAAATATATTAAAAGCAAATAATACATACGATTAATTTTTGTTAAATATATTAAATAAAATAATAATCAAAAAGTAGTTAAATAAAAAAAGGTATTAAGCTTAGCATCAAAATAAAAATTAATTTTAAAATATTTTTTCACATTTATCATATTAATTTGTTTAATAGCATAAAAATTAATATATTTTTTTATTAATAATTCGTTACGAGTTTGTTATGAAATTAAGATATACATTATATAATTGTAAATATAAATAAAATTAATTAAATATTTTATTATTGCGTTTAAATTAAATAAAAATATTTAAATTAATATTTACGCAAGCAACAAAATTCTAATAATAACATTAATGACCACCAAAATATTTTTGTTTTAAATTTGATTATATTAATAATAATACATATTGAGTATATTACGTTAAAACCAAATATTATACAATAAAGCGTTAAATAATTTAAAAAATTATTATAAAAATAAATCATAATTTATTTTATTCTTTAAAGCGATCGCGTCATAGTTATTACAGATTAAGGATAGTGAAGATTATAAAAACGGACAATATATAAAAGTATTATAAATTAGAACCGATTAATGCAGATTATGTATAGAATACACAGAGAGATCCTTACGTGTGCTTTGAAAATATTCTGCTCTTGTGCTATATAGAAGAAGAATTTTCCACAAATAATTGATTCACGTAACAGAGTAGTAAAACATCGATTTGGTATATAATAGGACTCCTCTGGAAACAGCTTAAGTGAATGAATACTTCGGCAAGTATGGATAGAGCAGGGATACAGTAGCTCAATAATTGACGCTGGGTTACAAACAGTTAAACTTCGAGCCCATCAAAATACAAAATCATTTTTGTATGCTTTCTCTTCCTCTGACTTTCAGTTGATAAGATGCTTTTATCTCATATTATGTGTATCAACTCAAAGCTGTTTAAAAATAGAAGTTTTTTCAACATATAATAGTGCAGTAATTGATTGTGCTAGCCGTCTTTATGTACTGTAAGTGAGAAAATAATCTTTTGTTTAATACGGGATTATTATTTTATATACCAAACATATGGCAAGTGTTCCAAATAGTTGATTTAACATTATCATGCAATATTTTTAATTATTTCAAAATATAGTTTTATTTTATTTTAGTGAAAAATTTTTAAAAAAATTAAATAATGTTTTTTTAAATAAAAATATAGGTCATTTTAAAAAAAATTTTGCTTAATAAAACAATAAACTATTAAATAAAAATATAGTAATAATTAACGTATATATTATTTAAAATTGTTTTTAAAGTTTTAAATAGAATTAGGCAATTAATGCACCTTATATTGCACCGACTCTGTTGTTAGTTACTGCACCCAAATAAGTAAAGTTATAAGTTATAACAGATCATTGTATTAATAAACAATGAAAAAACTGTTATAAGTAAATGTCTTCGCTAATTGAGCGCCTGCGACATCTGTTATTTATTTAAAAAACTGTTTTCGATTTAAATATTTCATAATCAGGGACTTCAACTATAAGTAAAGAAAACAACCCTACACATTGTTCCTAGCAAAGACACACACTTTGTACAGCACACTCTAGCGTGAAATAGCATTAAAATTGTATTGACTTATTTTGAAGGAATGTCTGAATGAATGAACAATATATATTTTTTTTGTTTTTTTTAAACACGTGAAATTAATTTTTATACACAATTTATAAACACAATAAACGAAATTTTATTAAAACCATATTTATTTTAAATATATAATTGGTTCAAATAAAAATGTTTATTTATTACATACATAAAAAATTTTAAATATATCAATAAATTCAAATCAGTTCACATAGCTAATTTGAATTTAATTTTTTTGTATTTTATGATTTATTATAATAACTGTCAAACTTGATGATTGATATATGCGATGATGAAATTTTGTTTGTTTGGTTCACTCGGTTGGTCGAAATTCCTTGGCATTGAGGAAAGTAAAATTAAAAATTTTTACAAACAACCAGGCGAACAGAAAGCAGCAATAAGCAGCAGGTGTTTACATTTTGAGTGGCACCAGCAAAAACAATACACAGTTTGAATATCATCAGCAGCAACAGTTTTACATAGACTGGTGAAAAAAATTTTCACAGTTTTATGTGTACTGCAATACGCTGGATAGTCTGGACAACTACCAAAGAGCACGAATTAAATAAAACTGTATGCAACGACAAATTTCGCCTAAGTTGCATGCACGAAACTGTTAAACTGTCATTGCACAAACTGTTATAAATATAAAATTAGTATAAAAGATTTGTTTATTCGCCGCAAACTGTACGAAAATAGTACAGTTTATTAGGATATTTGTTATATACTGTATCAGATCAATTTAGTATATTTTTAAAGTGTTATAAATTAGTAAATATGAATGTATTTACTGTGAATGACTGTTTTGAATAAAAATTGAGCAGAAATTTTATTTTATTCGAAGATTTGTTTTAAAAAATATTATTTACATTTTATTTTTTTAATAAGTTATTGTTTTAATTTATTTTTTAAGGTTATTGCTAATATTGTTGTTTAATTTATTTTAATCTTATTGCAGATTATATTGTTTTATTATTTCGGTGAAGGTTTATTGTTATATATTATTTTTATACAATTATATTTTTAAATATTTTTTTGACGTTGAATCTAATGGAAATTTCATAAATATTTAATTAATGCAGTTATTTTGTGCTAAATGAAAATATTCACAGACTTCATAACATTACAAATTTAACTCATTTAACTCAAATAGAGCTGTTATTTAACCATTCCCATAGAGCTGTTATTTACTAAATTAAAAATATTGCGAACTATATATACATAAAAATTTAAATAGATTTTATTTAAAACATTTTTTTTTAAATGTTTGCACCCCTAAAAAATTATTTTATTTTGAATCTTCTACATATAATAAGATAGAATTAATTTTGCTGAATGCGACACATTAACTTGCAAAGAGTAGAGTATTTGTAAAGAGCAGTCAGTAAAAAAAGTGCTGTTGTATCCATTAATATGCTACGAATAAGCATTTCTAAAGAGAGACCATAGCAAAAAGAGACTAAAAGTAATATATATTCTTCTCTAAAAAAGTATCCAATCCACATTAATAAAAAAGTAATTGACCCAACAATATTATTTCTATTTTGACCATTTTTAATTTTATTTATTTGGTTTTATCTTTATTATTTCAATATTTTACAATTTATTCGTTTTGTTTTTTTTTTTATTTTTATTAAGTTCTTATAATTAAAATCTAACATGGAAATGTGTACCTTAACTAATAATTTTATATATATAAATTATTATTGATTTTATATTTTAAACTAACATGCAGATTTAGTGTTTTTTTTGTTGTTTTTGTTTTAATGAAATATTTATGAGTTTTTTTTCATATTTAACTGTTTTAATGAGATTTTATTTTACACCATTTAAACATGAATACAGTATCTGAAAATCTTTAAGTTAATTAATAATTAATAATTTTTTTTTTTCTTTTGTAAATTAAATATTAATAGAAAGTTATTTTAAGACTTATATGAACTTTTCTTATTTTTAATGTATTTTAATTATTTTTTTCATTGCATCAAAAATTTAATTTACTATTTTATTTTTAAGGAATTAAGCTTATAATTTAATTCTTTTATTTTACAAGTACAAATATTTTTTTTTCAATTGTTTTATTTTAATATTTCGTAATACTTTCTCTGTTCTCTGTTATACTAAATATAAATTTTAAATAATTTTTTTTATTTGTGGAATTGTTACATGATTCCAAAACATAAATATTTACATAAGAGAATACAGGTTTTTAATTATAAGAATTGAATTAAATTATAATCTAATATAATATATAAAAAGTTATTGTAAAATAAGTGGTAAAATAATTAAACAAAAAATATGTAGTTAAAATATGCTCATAAAAAATTATAAAGAAAATAAAATAAAACGAAATGTACATATAAAATAAAAATCAGTAGGAGATTTGAAAATATATTCACTATATAATGTGATGTCCTTTTAAAAACTTCAAAGGTTTTGGAAGTACATAGAGTCCAATCTAAAATTTTTATTTTGAAGATGTAATTAAATTTTGTGTTGTTATTAACTTAAAAGTCCATTGTTTAGATGCAATATTTTGTTAAGTATGCTATAATGGACAGCTCCATATAAGGGCTCCCAAAAGCTATAACCTATATAAGGTGTTATATTTATATATGATTAAATTATCACGAATTACACACTTTTACAGATATTGTCTATATAAATAAAAACAAAGTTATTATTGTAATAACATATCAGACTTGCTTTACTGGTAGTTCACTACAAAAAGAAGATATGAGTTATAGGAATATGATAATTCATACTATGAGTCTGAAGAAATTTCTGTATCATATAGGAATATATGTTCTGTGAATTATAGCACAAATTACGATTGGCGTTTTCAATTGGTAAATCTGAATTTCATCTAGACTTACTCTCGATCTGTCAAAATCTGTTGCCTGATCCAACATTTTTAGAGTAATCTAACAACTTTGTAGTGGTATTATATATATTTTTTATCAATACATATATCGAATCAAAAAATCACAGTTTATTTGTCAAGACATATGAAATAGCTATTAATTTCAGGGTAATCTTGCTACTTTGGCAAAATATCTACAGTGTTATAAATTAATCTCGAGTGTTATAAATTTGGCTCGAAATTTATCAATCGAAAATGAAAACTGCACAAAAAGTGAATCTTGATTGAAAAAGTTACTCCGCATTTACATATAAGTCCCAAAGCGGGACTCGAACGTGGGTGTCACAAGTAAAGGTTAGTAGTTAATAATCACTAGACTACTGGGATCGTGTGAATTACATATAGTACTAATAATTTTTTTTTTGTGGCATTCAGAAAAGATATTATTACAATAACATAACACCTTATGGATTTATAATGTAGAATATACGTTATATTTTTATAATTATAATATATTTATAATATGTATGATATGATATTATCGATATGGTTGTTTGGATATGTTTTTTAATTTATCTATTAGAGATATGCACAAAACATTTTTAATATTTCACAAAAAATTGTCACATCAAAATGGTCCATAAAAACTTACGTTTCAATATAATATAAACATATAATCAATATGTTTCATGCTACAGATATAATTTGTACTAAAGAGAGAAAGAAGAAGAGAGAGAGATGAGGTGAGAATTCAGTATAATCGTTATTAGTTCCTACTTTATGATAAAAATAAAAGAAGTTATAGTTGTGTTGCCCTAACGGACTGCGATGATAGAAAACTTTATAGAACAGAATAAATAACAGTAAGAAGAGAACAGCAATTTATTAAGAGAATAAATCTTGGAGAACTTTATTGAGTAGTCAATGAAGTGCATTAACCTCTTTTTTTCTTTCTCTTGAAAGTTCACTTTCATTATAATGGTATTCCAATATATCAAGAAAATTCTAAAGTTTAACTGCTATAAAGCACTTAAAACAACTTAAAATAGTGCTTCTGAATAACAAAATTTGCTGCGGAACAGAGAAATGTTCAATATGTTTTCCCAGGACCGGTACAAATGTTATACTGCTACAACTGTACTAAAAATTAGCACATATAACAGAATGTGAGAGTTGACATTATTAAGATCCTTATGGGACCACTTGTACTATAACAGAAATAAGTGAGACTTATTATACATACGTTCTAACAATATTATTGAACATTTCCTGCGGCTGAGGTTAAGGGTAACTCTAAGGGTTAAGTCTTTATGTCTACTATCTCGGGAATTTGGATTGTGTACGAGCATCATACTTACGCACATCCTGCAAAGGATGGTGTATAACAGTATCAATCGAATATGCTTATACCATCTTAAAGAAGATTCCTTTAAAATCCAAAAAAAAAAAATAAATAAAAATTGATTTAAGATATTCAATATCTTATCTTCAAAATTGGGTTGAAAAAATTAAGAAAAATATATCCCTTGGACTCTCAAAAAAAAAAAAACCAGAAAAAAGTTTAAATAGATATAAAATTTATTATTGAATTAAAGTATATATCATGTATCGCTCAGTGGAGACAGCTATTTTTGGTTTCGAGATCGGACGTTCACCACTCCCCAAAGGGATTTTACAACAACTATGTTTGAAAAGCGTTCGTGAATCGCTGCGTTGAAAGCGCCTAGTCTGAACCAAGCCCATGTGTTATAGTGAAACTAGCTTTATCAATCAATCAAATAACCATTTAAAAAATGTTAAGATAGTGTATGGCTACTTTTGAAATTTTCATTAATTGAAGAGTTTAAAAAGGACATGAAGATGTTGATATATGGAGGACATAATATTCGAATATAATTATATATAATTATATATTGCTTTAAATTTAAAATATACTGAATTCTATGTAATATAAATAATTATAATTATAAATCATTACTAAAGAGTGTAATAAAATTATTACATAAATAATAAGCTTCAGTTAAAAATTAAATAAAATTAATATATTAAATTTGTAATCGTAATATTAAAATTTATTTCCCATGCTATTTCTACTTATTTTTTAAGACTTAAAAATGTTCATAAATTTACATTTATAGCAAAATTTTCAAAATTCATTTTAATTTTAATTATATTAATAGTTTTTTAATTATTCTTCTTAAGACTAGAATTTATTTCACTTCACACTTCAATTAAAGTTATTTAAGTGTAACTTACAGACAGACTTTGTTGTTAATTATTAATTAATAATTTTAAATTGAAATAGTGTTTGCTATTATTAATTTTTAGTAAAATTATAAAACGGAATTTGTCTTGCTTAAATGCAAATGTTTATCTAACTAAAAATAATTTTTTTGTTTTTTGATGTTCATTTAATAAATTATATTTAATATTTTTTAATAATAAATTCTTTACTAAGAATTTTAAATACTAAATATCAATATATCAATGTTTCACGTATAAAAAAATTTCTTTTATTTTTATTTATCAATAAATTGCTTAGAAATTAGGAGTATTTAATGCAAACCGATTTTAGCTGACTGAGTAAATTTATATCAACAGATAATGTAAATATGACACGATATTCTTTGTTATGATTTTTTCAAAATCAATTTTTTCTATAAACCTAAATAAAACATAAAAAGAATTTTTTTTTTAAAATATAACATAAATTTTGATTATAACAAATAAAATAATTTTTTTAATTAATATAAACAATTTTTTTAAATAAATTTTATATGCATACATTTAATAATAATAATAATAATATTTATTAATATACCTAACGTGTCTAAAATAAATTATTAAATTATTATTTAAATTAGTGACTACGCCATGATTATTGTTAATATTTAAAGTTATATTTTGCTTATATTTATTTTTTTTATTTTTGTCAGCAGAGCTCAGAACAGATTTTTAGTAATAGTTTTCACACAAAAGTATTGAAAACTATTTTAAAATAAATTAAAATAAATAGTTTTGCTTTCTATTTCATATAAATACTTTCCTTCTGAAGATTTTTGAAAATAAATTAATGCTTATTACTTACCACTCTGCCTCATTTTATTTCTTTAAAGTTCAATATTTTTTCTCTTTTAATATTTGGTAAAAATTTTTTAATAAAAAAATTAATAAAAAATTTAGTTTTGGCAATGCCGTGTTTGTTTTAGTTTCTGTTTCTGGCAATGATTATGTTTTTTCTGATGATATTTAAACGTGCTTTGATGTGTTTTTACTGATGTGTCCAATTCATTGAAATTTCAGGTTGATATCTCTTTGAGATAACGTTCATATTGTTCTGCGGTTTGAAACTCTTGTATCCTTTAAGGGAAAAATAAAAAAAAATATTATATATAAATTGTATTTAATAAAAAATTAATTTTTTTATAAAAATATATATAATTATAGATTTAGATATATAAAGATATAGATATATAGATTTAGACTTGATAAAGATTTACTTATATGATAAAAAATGAACTGAAAATGAACTTTTTCAGTGTTTGCTCTCACTAAAAATGCTATAACTTATCAATTAAAAGTCGGAATGTCGGATGAAAAGTCGGCTGAAAGTTCCATTCCTAAGAAGGTTCATAAGAGCATCATTCTGACTAATCAAAGATGACATTTCCACAATTTGTTGCCAGGTAAAAGCATTTTTGGTAATAGCAAAAAACGTTTGATATTATTAAAATAATGGATAATATAATTTAATGGTTTATCCAAAGAATAGTTGTATAAATTCAACGAAATAAAGTATCCAGAAACCTGTTAACTACATTTACTCATACTAAGATTATTTGTAAAGGGAATAACCATCAGCGCCAAAAAATTCTTAGTATTTTTGATGTTGTTAAAACTGGGATTGAACCAAAACTGAGAACCAAAACAAAGTTAAATTTTGTTGGAGTAAAAACCGAAACCGAATCGAGAAAAAGTATTTCGAAAAATAATCTATTTATTTCGGTACATATTATAATACGCGAATTCCTATTCACTATTCTAATTTCTCGGGCATACCCATTTGACTACAGATTTTATCAAGCCGGATATTCCAAATGACTTTTTTCTACTAAACTAACATCACAATTTAGATTACTTTGTCTGATGTCGGGCTTTAAGATTTAAAAATTGACCAAGGAAACCATTAACAACAAGTAAAACTAATTTTTTAAATTTTTTCTCTGAGTTGAACCGATTTGAAGAATATTGTGTTCGAACGCTGATTAAAATGAATGCAAAAACATGTACACTTATTGAAAACAAAAATTTATAAAAAAACTTTATCTGAGAATTTCAAGTTATATAATTACGCTTCAAACTGTTTCATCTATCTAACTGACTCCCAATAGGAACTTTCTCCTCTTTAGGAAAAGAGATTTGATTTCTGTAGTTCCGTCTTAAGGGTTATTTTGGGATTTTTGGTTACAATGAAAAAGTGTTTGCTGAAGAAAAGGATTGACTCCCAGTACTTCTGTCGCAAACGAACTTTCTTCTCTTAAGGAAGCGAGTTTTGATTTCTGATCGCAGTAGCTCTGTGTTAGGGGTTATTTCAAGTGTTTTGATTTCAATAAAAAAGTCTTTGCTGAAGAAGAGGACTGACTCCCAGTATTTCTGTCGCAAAAGATATCTGGAGAAGACAGTTTTGATTTTTGACTCCATTACCTCTGTCGCGAAGGTTATTTCGAGAGTTTTGATTTAAATGAAAAATTGATATCTGAATAAGAGGATTATCTGAAAAACTTGCAAAAAATCTAGAAAACTGTAAACAGCGATCAAATGATTATAACAAAGTATTATAGTTTCGAAAGTATATATAACCGAATAAAGTTTCATTTTTCAACAAAACGAGTTTTTAAAGTTAGATTATTTTGAAAGAGAACCAGTAATTTATTTTATCAAAAGACACCATTAGATCGCTAAGCATTACTGTTTCAGGCTTATTATTCAAATATTCTTTAAAAATTTTTTGACGTTTTAGCAATTTTTTTTAATTACAAATTAATTATTTTTTAATTTAATCCTTATGCATATAGGTATGCTTCTTTATGATCTGTAAGGTAATTAAGTTTAATTTGTGGTTTTTAAAGTTAAGAATTGCTTAAATAAATTTCTGAAGTTTGCACTCATGATATAATATTAAAAAATTTAAGTCTGTTCAATGGATAATTATACGTACCACATACATTTAAAAGTCATCCCGAAGAAAAATAAAGTGACTCAATCCTTATACATTACAGTCACAGGAAAAACTTTTTTTTTTATCAAATGTGAACAACCAAAAATAATCAAATTAAAAATCAGTGGCTTAAATCAGTTCAGCAAAAGAATACCGCATCGAAGAAGTAAAAATGAAATAATAAGCAAAAATAAAAATAATAATAAAATTGATCATGACAGCATATCGGAAACGGAAGTACCAATTGTGCACATGCCGTCCATCTTCTTACTAATGAAATTTACCAACACATGCTTTACTTTTGTCCTGTTAAGGCGATGTGAAGTTTATGGCACAGGCGAGTGAACACACACAAGTCACTTCCAGCTGTGCGGAACTTACGAAGTCTTTCCGTGCATTGAGTGTGTGTATTTGTGAGTTGTTACACCCAAGAAAAATAGTAAAATGTTTTAAAAAAATAAAAATACATTTTCTATTTTAAAATAAAAGTATCACAAAATAAGCTTTTTGATAGAAAAATGATTTGAGTGACTTTTTGGTGGTTTATTTTATTTATCATTAGGTCTACCCTGTGGTATCTCCTGCAATGCATGTCTATCAGTTCTCGAAGAAAGGTCACTAGAACACCAGATGTATCTATGTGCAGCTTTGGCCAAAACTAGGCTCAAGTTTCTGGGGGCTTTCTTCTTCAACTGACTAGACGATATCTCTAGCATTAGCATTGGCCAGATTCTTGCCTTTATAAATACCTCTGGCTGCTTCTAGCTTGACCTTTTCTCAACTACCTATTATTACGAAGTTTTTGTGGATTCAAAACGGCTTTCTTAGTTGAGGTGGACTCGTTTCTCCTTTCACCACATTTAACTGACTAACCATTAGGTGGTTGTTGATCATTTTCAGTAAATCTGTAATTGCATCAAGTGGAAGTACTGCTTCAGATTTGCAAATAGATCTAGGAAGACAAACCCCGCAAATATACGTTTTTTTTAGGACAATGTTTTGCGAATCCGTAAAACACAGAAATATGAGATTATCCAATATGACGGAAGTGACTGTTTTATTTAATAGAAAGTATTGTATTTAATGAAGAGATTTCGAACAGTAGTGAATTTTCTATTAATTAAAAATTAATAAAAAATTTATTGTTACTGTTCACTATTGCTTGAAACCTGTCTGTAAAATTTATTACTAATTTTTTCGGAATCACGATTTTTCTTGGAAGTTTTTCAATTGTCTTGCAAATCATTAATGAAACAATTTTAATAGTTTCTATATGATTCATTTCGTTTTGTATGAATTCCTCATTATATTGCAAACATTTGCTAGAATGCATATTGGTTGGTTGGTTGCAGCAGGAGACCCGCAGGAGAAAGAAACAATAATACATTTTCTCTGTGAATGCCCAGCTCTAGCATCCAGAAGATATAGGTTCTTAGGAAAATACTTTTGTGATAGTTTGTCAGACTGCTCAATGGTGAAGATGAAAGACCTATTAAATTACCTAAATTCAGTGGGATGGATTTAGTCT
This sequence comes from Teleopsis dalmanni, assembly GCF_002237135.1. Taxonomy (NCBI): domain Eukaryota; kingdom Metazoa; phylum Arthropoda; class Insecta; order Diptera; family Diopsidae; genus Teleopsis; species Teleopsis dalmanni. Next base: position 34,109,419 of record NC_051846.1, read on the forward strand.
CTACTCTTCTATATTAGGGTTCTTGCGAGGAATGTGGTAACAAAACGGCGAAAAATTGCTAATTGAGGTACATTTGAAGTTATCTTATGACCTGCCACTGCAACCAACCAACCAACCAGAATGCATATTAAACCATATAAATAAGTTTTTGGGATATTGAAGGTTGTTTGAATAGAATGTATTTAGAAATATAATAAATATGGACTCTTTATACTTTCTATAGAACTTTTTTCGTTCTCTTAAATGATTATGGATTTTACAGGAAGTTTCTAAGAAGCATTTAGTATAAGATATATAAAGATTAAAAATTGATCCCTTTTTCTAATAATATAACATTTTTCGCCTAGTGGACAAAGACATCTTCTTCGGATCTTCCGGGACATTACTAGAACTCCGATTCTTTCAGGAAGTTTCCAAAAAGCATTAATCATTTCGTACAAAATATATAAATTTTCTTCCAATCACGTAACATTTTTCGTTTCTTATACAAAGGCAACTTCTCCGGATCTTACGGGACATTACTACGAATTTGTATCATACAATACAGCATGTACCCAAGGAGAAGCTGGTATAATATATGTAAATATTAATGATGGACCTTTTCTTGCAATCACACATCATTTTCCGTTTCTTAGACTAAAACATCTTTTACAAATCTTACGGGGCATTATTGCAGTTTTGGATTAATCAGTACCATCTTCTCCGAATCTTATAGGGCTTAACCAAGAGACAGTTTACATAAATTTCGGCATTTTCAAACATCAGTTTTAAACTTAATATGTTATTATTATCTACAAGTCCCTAAATTAAAGAAAATTCTTATAATAATAACGAATATTTTTCCATGGCTTCTCTTTCTTCATGACCTGTTCCTGGAACAAGAGCAAAACGGCATCTTTGCACACATGATTGAGTAAAAGCAATAATAATTTTTCGGCTAAATGGACGCGCTTAAGTACTTGTTGGCAATATGAAACATTATATATCAGCAGAGATTTGCTTTGACCAGAAGTTATTGTATTAATTTAAGGATATTTTGGAAATAGAGTCGAAATTGGTTTTGCTTTGTTGTGTATTTGTTTTGAAGTTTGCTTTCGTTATTATATATTATAACATATCTTTTACTTATGACTTTGTTGGAATTCGTTTTCTTATCGTTAGGAAAAATTGTTTTTTTTTGTTTGATACATAATTCTATAAAATATTTTCTTGCCTTATAAACGTAAGTATTCTTTCTCTCCATGGGTGAGAATATGTTTCGTATTATTTCTAATAAGCGACATCTTATAGATTACAAATTCACATATATGCCTTGTATAAATTTTGACTTAGATTGAACAGAATAGAATTTCGAAAGCAAAAACATAGAAAGAAAATTAAAGAGAAAATTCTGCTCAACCAGTCGGTCAATAAGAAAACATATAGCAACATTTACGAAATACTTCCATTTCGCTTTTATGAAAAACTGTGCGTCCTCCACATTGGCTTTAACCACATCATTACGTACGATTTTTTCCACTTTGCCGACACACAAACCCTCTCACCTTCTTACAGCTCTGAAGTAAATGTGCTTAGCTTTGCGTGGTCAGGGTCAGTGGGTTTGTATCTCAGTGGTATGGTTGTATGACCGGTACTGGTGATGTGTTAAATGCTGAATTTGTGAATTTTATTTATCAAATGCTCCATATAAGACAGCCATATGGCTATTTACACAAATTTACACAACGCTTTGTAATGAGACAATACCATTTGGTATCATGTTTTTTTTTTTTTTGTTTGTGGACCAGAGTGCCATGTCTGCATATCAATGAAACTGCATACGAATTGGCAAATTATTTGATTCTTTTCTTGTATCTGACAAATATTTGATTAACACATTTTGGACAGAATTTGCATTTTGTTCTATGATGAAACAATTGTAAATGGAATTGATTGCATTTGTTGCCTTACCTGTCACTTAAGTCTCGTTTCTTTCTTCGGTCCTGTGACAGTGCCTCCACACAAAGCACAATTAATTTACTATCGCAGGTATGTCGTTCCTGGTCCAGCAATTTGTTCCCCAGCAAATTACTAGCGTAGCCAAATTTATCTCTCGAACCCGAATGCCAAGCATCGCAGTATGTGTCAATTGAGCGTTCACCGGTCGGCAACGAGCCATGCCAGACAAGCTTCTGTGGCCTGAAAGGAAAAAGGAATAAAAACGAAAAAAATATGAATAAATTTTCTATATTTATTTTTGCAAAAGTTATTAAATAAGATTTTAATATTTGTGTGGGTTTCATTCAAACACCATTTAACCTTTAATCTACACCAACGCTTAAAATTTACTTGGGCACACACGAGTATAAAACGATTAGTAGCAAATGCTTTTATAGTATATATGGAATATATTTAGCAAATATATTAAATCCAACGACATTGTCTAATGCTTTATGCATATCTAAATACATATTCTACAATATCTCCAATACAAAATAGTTTTATCGAAACCAAATTGTGTATTTAGACAATAAAATCAAAAAGTATCTCAAAGTGTATTGTGGTCAATGTTGCAGTTGTTGTTGCTGCTGCTGTGCTGCCGTTGTGCTATTGTGTCATAAATGATTGTAATAAATCGTATTTACAGGCGCAACAATATGGACAATATGGACTTGTGTGTTTCAACAAACAAAATATTGTAATGTTGTAATGTTGTATTGTTGTATTGTTGTAGGTATTGTAGGTATTGTATGTGTGTAAGCAACTAAAAGCCCGAATACTTGAGTTGGTAATATTGAGGTCAAAAAGTCTCTGGGGTGTGATTTGAATTCTTGTAATTTGATACTCACACACATGAAGTATGTGAGGTAAACGAGCCCTGAGATATGCGTAAAAGTTTGCACATACTTGCACATACAGTCAGTAGGTTCCTCAGTAATGCAAACTACAAATTGTACTTTGTACTTGTACTTCTGCACAGTAGTGAAACCAGGTAATAATTAAAGTTAAAAGTTACTAACCTATTTGGTCAATGGTAGTTGGAATTTATTCACATTGCAAGCAGTTGGTTGGGATATTGTCTGAAGTTGCTCGCACAAGAGTTTCGTAAGTGAAAGACAAATTGGCTTAGGATAAAGTTTGGTCAAGAATATGCTAAGAGAAAAGTTAACGGACATTTAGTGAATGAAGAGGTTCAGAGAAGGTGGAATTAAAGAAAAGTTATAAAGATTAAATCGATGTGTACAGGGTAACTGCATATAGGTGAGATTGGATTGAATGAGTAGAGTTGTTTGGATAAAACTTAAAAAAAGCGTAGAGGGGATATAGACAAATTCAAATAAAATGATATTAAACAATTAAATTATTAATTATAAATTATAAATAATTATATATAAATTGTATATCAAAATGAAAAGAGAAAAAGAAATAAGTTAGGACTAAATCCGTTTTCGATTGGTAAATCTTGGTTAACTTTTTCAAGCGAGATTTACTTTAAGTGCACTTTTCATTTTCGATTAGTAAATCTCGACCGAAATGTATAACACTCCAGATTAATTTATAACACTCTAGATATTTTTAGATATTTTTCCAGAGTAGTGAGATTAACAGTTGTTTAATATGACTGGACAAAAAAAGTATGATTTGATTCGATATATGTATTTATAAAATACATAAATGTTTACTCACACTACTACACAAACATCAGATTACCTTAAAAATGTTCGAATGGGCAACAAAATTTGTCAGATCGAGACTTAATCTAGATTTTATCAGAATTTACTAATCGAAAATCAGTGAATCGAAATTTACCATTAGGGAGCAGACTGCTCCAATATATAAGCTGCAAAAATCAATATAGAGTGTGAATTGTCAGCATAAATGCAATTAAATACTAAAATCTTATACTCTTATATTATTTTAGTTATAAGCTCTCATTAATAAAAGTCTTTGACTGAACGGTCTTGTGCGGAACTTTATATTTATTTCTAACAGGAATAAGATAGGAGAAATAACACTGTGTGACATTAAATTGCAAGCCTTACCAGAAAGCACCTATATTTTGGTTTCTTTCTTCATGTACATATGTTAAGAACTTTATATTGTCAAGATTAAGCTCATGTTTGTAATTAATACAATGTACAGCCAATACTATGCTGGCTTCAGAACCACTTTTATTTTTCAAACTATGTTTATGTCTTAACAAGTATGGCTGGATAAAAATAAAAGTGGTGCCAGTAAAAGTGAAGCCAGTACTGCATTGAGTAGACATAGTAATTATAACACACATCTAAGCTATGTAAAGAGTAAAGGGCTAAGGGCGAATAAATTATTTAAAAAATTTTAAAATATTCGTGCTGTCGCAAATTTTCATATTTCGGATTTATTTAACAAACGTGTGTCTACTTTACGATACTTTACAACAACAAAAAATTCTTTTTTTTAATATTATTTTAATTAATTGAATTTTTGGCTGACTATACAGCTGTTTCGAGTATTGCTAAATACCCATCATCTGTGGTCTTGTAAATAATTCTTGTATTTAATTATTTGAAAGTAATTTTTTGAGACCTTAAGTACCAGGAATCGAACTCGTGTCCTGCCAAATTTGAAGCTTAGAGTCAGCGCTCCTTGACCAACTGACACAAAGCCGTACGTGACTACTATGTTTGCACATATATAAATGACGCAAAACATATACGATATTTAACATATCGATTATATTTATTTATCGATGTTATATATATATATATATAATATAATATCAATAAATTAACTATTTTTGGCTAAGATCCTTGTATAAACTTAACATATACAGTATTATTATTCACAGTACAGTATTATCTCCAAATAATTGTAATAATAATTTCAACACTTAAGGCATCGTTTTCCAAATATTAATTAAATCCCTAATATAAACAAATGAATTAAATGCATAATAAACAATTAATTTTTAAACTCAAAATTAAATACAATACTAAATTATATTACAATAGATTCTAAAATTAATACGAGAAGTTAATACAGCTCAAAAGCTGAGTAATTGAAACTCAATAAAAGATTTATATTAGAACTTAACTGAAATAGTAATGACAGGATAGGAAGGAATCAATTGGCAGTAGCAAATGCAAGTTGAATCATTTTTTAATGAAATAGATTGTGGCTCAAAAGCACAAAGCAAATAGCATTGAATCGAATTAAATCAAATCAACTTAAGTGGCAGTAATTTTGCTACTGACAAATCGTAATGTTGCAAATTCGATGCACTTAGCTGCAATGCTACACCATCAAAATTATCTTACACCGACTAATTTCGTTGTAGTGAGAGCAGCAACTAAAGACTGGCATAGAGGACAAAGGAATGGACGGACAGACCCAACATCGCATGCCACAAAATCTGAATGTATTTCGATTAAGAAATCATTTTTGAATTTGTATTTCTAACGAACCGCAACCAAAATTTGAATACAACACACACAGGATTGTAGGATTTCGTTTTATTGGTGTGCATAATAAATGGAAGCTTAAAACACATAGAATGCATTGAGGCAATGAAGCGAATATATGAGTATGAGTATGAGTCTTCTGGTCAAAGTGCGTCAGTTAAGTTTATCAACTGCACTTACCACTGAAATTTCGGTACTGAAATTTTATAATTAATTTTCAGACTTCAGTTAATGATGCAAAAGGATAATATCTTTGCATTGGCATTGCATTTGAGTTGTACGCTGCACTGTCTACACTGCACTGTCCAGTGAGTGTACTGCACTGGAAAGCTGAAAAGGATGCCAAGAAATTTATGTTGTCTATTTTAGGTTGTAAGCTGTGCAGCTGTGGACTCTTGTAGGAGTGTAGGAGTGCATGTGTCCAAGTGAAACATAGAATTTCTATTTTATGAATAGTTGTCCTTTAGTTAAAGGAAAGGCATAAAATTGTGGACTTGTGAAATGGACTTGGTTGACGTGACCACAATTACAAAGTTTTTATGTAAATTTTGGTTGCAAAATTATTCATTGGCAATGCAAAGGAAATTAAAAGTCATATGCAGAATGCAAGTCAAACGAAATTTAGGGTGCCACTCAGTAGCTACGAAATAAAAACGATTAATTTTAAGTGCTTATATAAGTGTTTCATACTAAGAATGGAATTAAATTAATTACAGATCTATTAATAGAAAATATATTAGATTGTTAGGAACCTAAAGTAACTTAGCAGTTTCACTACATAGGAATTAAGTACAGAGCTTCGCAACCATGTTCATATTGAACCCCCAATATCATTATACATTTGGATGGCTAATAAATCAAATAAATACTATCAACAGATTTTACTATTTAATATTAAAAACCTGAAAATAGTTTCTAAGAAAGAAAATTCTTATTCGATGTATTATATATCAAGAAGAAATACTGTTAATGTTAGTACAAAAACTGGTTTGTAAAGTTTCGTTCCGGATAGATGATATAAGTAGAATAGAGTAGAACTTCATTCCGATAGTTTCTGGAAGACCAGTTAAACTCAACAAAGACAAGATAAATGCTTAAATTATCTTAAACGTGAATATTACTGGTGCAAGCCGCTATGAGCAATTTTTGAGATCACACAATGAAACAATTCATCAAATTTAATCATTCATAATCACTCCTCTTCTTTTTTTTTGCTTGAGCAAATGCGAGTTAGAGTCTAAAGCACTTTTACTTAATAGTGTCCAATGATCCACTGTAATAAGAGCTTCTTTGAATTCTAATAATTAGAATGAGAATTCTTCAGATAATTTTTTAGAAGTATACTTTGAAGACCAGTATATCTTCCTGACGGAAGATATAATGCAATCGATTTGAGAGAATACATGATCACGCAAAATATACAACTTTGGTGTTAAAACTTAATGCATGGATTTAATATGGTTTTAGAAAAAAAAAGTTGATGATTTGTGAAAATATAGCTGGCAATAGCTTGATTATATATTCTATTCTCACACAATAAAACCAAAACGAAACGCTTTGTGTTGTAACTTGAGGGTGCTGGTACCGTTCTATGAAAATCCTATATATTTTACGTTCTTTTTTTTAATTTCATGCTAAAAAATTGGTGGTTATGTGACAATATCAATCAGATTTGATAAAATCACAGCATCACTATTTTCAAAAAAGACCGGGCGCCATTACATTCCCAGACTAAATGTCACTCCATCTTTTAACTTTATCTGAATGCAGTTACCTTTTGAAACTTACTTGTAGATTTGCGTTGTCTATGTAGCGATTCTTTTGTCTAATGACAAATTTATCAAGTGAAGAATTGAATTAAAGTAACTATAATTGATAGACTGTATTGCAGATATGGAATGGGTAATATCATTTAATAGAGGGTAAGACATTGATGAAGCTTGTACCTTAAATTGTTAAATAACACCTCTAACACCTCTATTTAGGAATGAATAAAATACTAATTTTACCGAGAGGACCACGAAAACACAAATATCAAAACAAAACTCCCTTCCAGTAATCAAGACAAAATTTTGGAAAAATTAGAGTGCTTAACATTTTCTAAACAAATTTATCTGAGGGATAAAGTTAGAACAGCGAGAAGAAAAGAAAGACACAAAAAGAAATGGAGTGATAGTGTTCGATAAGATCAGAGAGATATGAATGTCACCAACTGGTAGATAATAGCCAAAAATAGAGAAGAATGGAGAAATGTCGTAAACCGGCTTGGGTCCTATATGAACTGTATAACTCTGGATGATTAGAATGATTTAAGTCTTAACTACAGTTCGAGTACAAGTGAAATTGTGTGAGAAATGAATCAATATAATGATAAATTATGTGAAAGTGTTATTAAAATCACGATGGTTGAGTGGGATTACTGGAGAAGGATGAATAATGTCATTCATGTTACGACTTAACAATGTCGGTCTGTCTGTTTGTCAGATCGGTATCTGTATGATACGACGAAAAAATTAAAAAAGTTTAATTTTATTATGTAGTGTTAATACAAACTATTAGTCAACAATGAGTACATGTGAACTATAAATATATATTGGAGTAAATAAAAAAAAAGTAAATTATTGATTTAAAAGTCAACAATCTTTGTGAAAGTTGTTGAAAATTTGATATCTTCATATTTGTTTTTATTTTTAAGTTAAAATTTTTTTTTTTTTGAGCATTTTCTTTAAATAATTCAAACTCAGTAAGTTCTATAACACCAAGTAATTTTTCAAAGGCTTATATTGTTTATTTCTCTTAGTTTATTAAAAATAGAATTTCTGCAAAAAAATTTAGGCACTTTATTTTCATTGCATTAAATTACAGCAAAATGTATTTTTGTAGATTAAAAAGAAGCTTATGACCTGCACTTGCTATTTGCTTATATAATCTACAACTTGCCATATTTATATTTATTTTTCATATAAATATTTTAAACTAACACAATACGAAATCCTTCACCATATACAACCTAACATTGATGATTCCTTATTCCATACGTAGTATTGCATTGCACAAAACTTCCATTCTAATCTACTAAGCTAAGGTAAGGTATGTAAGTAGTGTTAGTATACAAATCCCAAAGATGAGAGTCATTAAGAAAATACTTTCAACAAAATACAAGAAGCAATGCAACGTGCTCCACAACCCATTAGTATAATGCAATACACTTCGTAGATAGAAGTATGTACCGGGTTCGAGTACTTGCAAGTGAAGTTTCAGCATGGCACGTGAACACGTCATATTGCATCAGTAAAAAAATCCATAAAAATAACAAAAAGATATAATGTATGAAAAGAACTCACATTTGTTATGGCAACAAAAAGATTTTTATCTTACAGTTTAGTGTAGTTTATGGAAATCCAATTCGACTGCAACTGCAGGATTCATCGTTAAAGTGCAAAAGAACACATTTTACTTATTGCAATAAAATGTGTGGCAACAAAAAATATGTCAATGTTCAACAAAACATGGCAGGATAAACAAAAGATGGAAGCTGCTCGAGATGAGTAGATGGTACTGCTGGTTAATGGAAGTGTACACAAGCACGAGGGTAAGTTGCTTCTAACCTCACTCATTGTGGGGGAATAGTTGAATGAATACGTAGAATATAAGCAGCTAATGGGTGATTATTCAGTAGGGCAGCAAACACTTCCTTGCATCAAGCATTGAGCACTAAAAAATCTGCGAGAGATAAAAGGTAGTGCAAAGTATATAGCTATGCAATGCATGCTTAAAAGTATTAAATGGCCACATAAGTTGTAATCATGGAAATCAGCTTGGATATAGAGATACTTACATGAATGCTTTTGTATAACTTTTTATACTTTATCACACAATCACAATTTATCCAAAAGTACTACGTAAGTATATTATATTTTTATTTATAATTGCGAAACAAGGAGTATATAAAAATATAAAATAACAAGTTATTAAGTGGAATATTGAATGTTAAACAAAATATTATTTAAGTTTAAAAAAACTCAAAACAAAAAATTAGTTTAAAATAAATATGAATAAGATTTTCAACTTTTAATTTTTATTTTAATTTCTTGAATTTTAATAGCATTATTTAATAGCATTGTCTGTCTTCCCTTATTAGTAGTAATATTAACGTAATACTAAGTTCATCTCAGAGCTAAACATCAAGCTATATTAATCATGCAAAATACAGGATTTTTGGATACGATAAAATTTTATGACATTTTGACCAATTATTATTATTATTAAAGAGAGATTACACTATGACCTAAAATATCTATTTGCCTTTTAGACAGATTAGAGGGTTTGCCCCGTCCGATTTCTTAATGAAAGGCAGAATATAGCCTATCTTCCTATCCTAAAATCTATGTAAATGGAACACATCTAAGTGTATCTTTCGCTTTGCATCAGTGCGGCAGTCTAAATCGTGGATTCATAAATATTCCGACCTAAATGTTTGCGATTTGCAGGGCACAGTTATTGGTCGATATAAGTAGTGTAATTTTGGAGATAAAGGTCCAAATTTTTGATTGATAACAACCAACAATGAGAAGATATGCTTTATGGAATGATATAGTGCGTATAACCATAATCATATATATAAGATAAGATAAGATATTATAAAATACTGATATACCGCGAAACTCTCTGAATGGTTAGAATTCGTTGCTTACTACAAAAATTTAAAAAAAAAATGCTAAAATTGCTTTGAATTTACACCATTAAGTGAAGTTAAAATTTTTTTATAACATGTACGAATAAGAGAAGAGACAATCATACTTAAAAGAATTTTTGCATTCTCTAAAGAAAAACTTGTCATAACTGAGCTGAGACCTTTTGTAATGTACGCCAATTATTGATGAGTATTTTCGCTAAGGATATTTAGACGCCGATATTGCTTGGCGATCCTTTAGCTAACATTAATTGGTATTTATTAAAACTCAAGTAAGTTTTGCTGTTTTGGAACCTAGTGCGCTTCTTATGAGTGCACTTCTAGTTCTGATTTTTATTTAGTTTTTTACTTTCAACTTAACCTAGGTACATAACGACGCAGCGTATGTACTTTCTTATTTACTAAATATTTTATGATTATATATGTATTTAATATTATTTATATTAATATGTATTTATATTTATGTACAAAACGACGCAGCGTAAGTACTTTAATATTTAATAATTTATTGCTAAGTAAGCGTATTCGATTCCACTTGTATCGGGTACGCTTACTGTTGATGTTGTTGTATATGCGGTCAATGCCTGGCAAGCATATGGTTATATCGAAGGCAAAGTGCCGCCGATATGTGTGGTGTCAAATTCCTTGTCAGGATGTAGTTTAAGATTGTACTTCCGACATAGCTCAAAAACATCTGTCAAATTTTTAAACATATGTCTTTCAGAACATCCGAGTACAACTAAATCATCCATATATAAAAATGCTTGAGATGGTGTTAAACCAGAAAACGCAAGAGTCATCATGCGTTGAAAAGAATTTGGAGCAATTTTCAATCCATACGGGAGTCGTTTAAAACGATAAGAGCCATTTTCTGTAGAGAAGGATGTAATATCTCTTGAAGATTCGTGTAGCTCTATTTGATGGAATCCAGACATTAGGTCAAGGCATGAAAAATATTTAGCTCTTCCCAATTGATCAAGAATGTCTTCTATTCTTGGAAGAGGAAATTTGTCTGCAATCAATTTTTTATTTATTTGGCGATAGTCCACTACTAACCGCCATCTTTTCTCATTTGAACCGGGTAATGACTTTTTGGGTACTAATAACAAAGGACTATTGTAGTTTGACATTGAAGGTTCTACTATGTCATCATCTACCAATTTCTTTGCTTGTTTTTCGACTTCTGCTTTGTGGGTATGTGGTATTCTATAGTTTTTTATGTAGCTTGGTGTTTTATCACTTAACCTTAAACGCTGTTTGTAGAAATTATTTACAGAAATTTGTTCATTTTCTAAACCGAATATGTCACTGTAATTTATACAAAGTGTTGTTAACTTGTCGCTAAATTTATTAGGAAAATTTTTGGATAATCTATTTATGATTTCTTTAGTTCTATGGTATGAAGTATCTTTTGGTTGTAATATATCATAATTTGATATTTTTTCAGTTTTTATATTTTTAGCTTTTAAAGCTGTAACTGAACTATTCGTGTTGAGTATCCTTATAAACGCATTATTACCTTGAACTATAGTGTTTGCAATAAACACACCAGGTTGTAATTCTTGGTTTGGGACCAATAAATCTTCCTGCTCTGCGCTGAGGTATACTCTCCTAATTACCTGAGATCTTGCTGGTAACATGATAAAATCATTGTCACAAGTGTTTTTAATTGGTATGGCAATATGCTGTGGAAAACATTTTGGTCGTAAAACGAGCCATTCTTTATTTTGCATGAAATCGAGTTTACAATTAAATTCTCTTAGAAAGTCCATGCCGATAATTCCATCGCATGGTATAGGAAAATCATCTTGTACTGCATAAAATTTATGTGTTACTAGAATATTTTCAATTCTAAGATCTAATCGTGTAAGACCCAATGATTGGATCGAACCTTGGCCTATACCGCTGAGGGTTGTTACCTCAAATTTATTTACTTCATATTTATCTACATTTGCGATTTTTAGTAGAGACACGTCTGCTCCTGTATCTACTAATAGAGTTAGTAATTTATTAGTGGCATTATTAAAAAAATTAACAAACACGCCCAGGTTAAGGTTTAAGCTATATATTGTGTTATGTTTTAATCTCTCAGAGGCTGGTTCAGGTTTTCCGAACCAATATTGTTTTGGTTAGTACCATTATTAGTACTAGTTATTCTAACATTATGTTGGATCCTGCGGTTATTTCCGCGTCCTCGCTGATTTCCATATTGATTAGAGTTATTGTATTGTCTCTGCCTATTGTAGTTATTATTTCGGTAGTATCCTCTACCTCTAAAATTTCCATTCACGCGATTGTTTTCGCGATAATTATTTGTATTTTGACGCTGTGTAAATAGAACAGTGTCTGTCCGGCCAGTAGCATCCGTGCAGCTTTCTACAAATTTTTGTACCGCATCGTTCAAATTATTGAATTGGCCTGACTTCATAATTAGTTTGACTTCAGGAAGTGTACAATTTTTAACCATTGCATCTACAGATGCCTTAGTTGAATATTGTATAGCTATTTTTGGTGGTATCCCATCCGAAATGTAAGCACCTTGAATTGCTTTAGTTAATTGCTCAACTTCTTTAGTATATTGGTTGGCAGTTTTGTTCTTCTGTTGGAGATTCATTAATTTAGCAGTTAAGACTGCAACCGATTCTCCTTTGATATTTGTTTTTAAAGTATTTATTATGGCTAATATCGAGTTTTCGGTGGTTATTATTTGCCTAGCTGTACCTTTTAATTTAGTTTTTATTAAAGTAACTGCCAATCTTTCATGTTCTCCTTTTAACTCATCGACCATTTCGATACCGTCAAGGAAACTTTGTAGATTGGATGCAGTTCCGTCATACTCAAGAATGAGTCGTGACGCTGTACTAATAAATTGGTCAGCTGATTGTGCCATATTTGTAACGTGGTATTTTTCTATTTCTGATGAATTTTCAATTTCGCTATTTGCTTCTTCAATTGGTATTAATATGTCACTATCTTCTGTGACAAACAGTCTATGTACATCTAGCTGTATTGGTTCATCTAAGTTATGTGGAATTTTTTCCTCTATTTTATATTTAGAATAAATGTTGATTAACCTGTCTCTGGTTTCCCAAAATACAGAGTTAACAATTCTTTTATGGCTTTCTGTTAATCTATGGCTATAGTTAATATATATAGTTCTGATATTCTCTAAACTATTAACTAAGGTCAATAAGTGTTTTCTCAGAGTTTCTGATCTGATAAACGTATTTTTGTTTATACACTTGTATGCCTTGTTGAAATTTTCTTTTTCTGTTCTCAGAAATTCTTCTATTTGAGACCAGTTATCCATAAGAATTAAAGAAAATTGTTGATTGATTTAATGAAAAATTTTTCTAACTATTTCATTCGCATAGTTAATTATTTTATTATGTTTCTTTAAATGATTGTCTAATTTCTGTTTAGTTTTGCAGCTTTTGCCACATACAAAACAGTTAAAAGTTTTCATTTTGACGAATCTAAGTAATTTTAGAATATTTTGAGAAATGTTGATTTACGTGCTGTAGATAGGCAGCATCTATATTTTTTCTAATACAGTAGCGATATTTGCAGTTTTTACAAAATTTTTCTTAAGGGATCTACGATGAGCCTTATACAGTTTTAGAGCTAAGTTTGCACTAAGCAAAATAATTATTATTACGAAAAATTTTGTTGGGTCGTAAGATTCTTTTCTATCAACTTCTATTTCGTTTACTACGTTAGCTACAGGTTTATTTATTTTCGATTGAGGACTCCCCATTGTAAAATAAGAAACAACAATGAAAAAGAATATCAATAGTAGAGAGAGACAAAAATTAAAAATCAAAGAAATACCGTAGTGATTAAACAATTAAAAAAAATTTTTTTTTTTTAATTCAAAACATACTTTATAATATGTTATAATTTTTAATGCAAAATATATATATATAATTTTTTAATTTAAAACATTTAATTTAAAGATTTTTTTTTTATTTATCAAAACAATAATCAAAGTAATATAAAATTTACATTATCCCTACCTATGGTTTTTGGCAACGGCTTAACGCCATGTTGTGCCTCTATTGGTTTGCTCTTTAATTTGATAGAGCAAGCTCCATTACAATTATTTATAAATTATAAAAAAAATATTATACTTATGTTTCCGCTTGTCTCGTATGATGTCATCTATTTGAAATTGCAGTTTCCCACGATGGTGGTAATTCTTGTTGATTTATTATTGCTGTTGCTATAGTTGTTGTTATTGCCGGCCTTTTCCGTTCTTGCACCCATCCTGGATTTTGGTGCTACAGGAATAGCTGTGAGCCATGTAATATTTCCATATAACATTCCTTGATCGTGAGACGTTTTTTGGCCCTGGTGCATTGGACATGTGTCATTTTTTTTTTTTATTTTATTATATTTTTATTTAAATATATATTTTTAAAATGAGCACATAATCC
>NC_051846.1:34124070-34147544 GCF_002237135.1 Teleopsis dalmanni
TAGCCATTTAATATATATGTAGAGAGTCCGTTTAATATTTTATATACATAAGAAGATTCTGAGACTTACCATTAACATTGAAGTCATATATGGCATATGTTTCAATTTAATTCAAACAGAAATGCCTTCACGTAGCTTTTTTATGCTATTGAAGTGACTTAATTATATATGTTAGAGCCAGATTTAATCGAATTCATCCAATAACAGCATTTTATATATAAAAAAAATTGTGTATAAAGAAAAAAAATAAATTTTACCTATAGGATTGTATACAGTGTTGGTGGTTTTCTGAAACTTTGCATCTTCGAAACTGTGCATTTCTGAAACTTGCATCTCCGAAACCTTGTATCTCCGAAACCTTGCATATCCGAAACCTTGCATATCCGAAACCTTGCATCTCCGAAAGCTTGCATCTTTGAAATCTTCCATCTCCGAAAACTAGCTGTAGAGACAGGGCTATTTGTTGCAGTAGCACAATTATTCTTTGGATTAGTGAAACTGCTGTTTTTCTTTCATACTTAAAGATATGTTTAAAGTCTAAGGTCATAGGTAATTGATCAAAAAATTTTAAGTTTGATTATCTTCAAATTGCATTAAATTATCTAAAGAGAATTTGAAAATTTGTGCTATAATTGACTTCCATATTAATGTTAGATCTGTAGATAGCTATCACTGAAACAGAAAAAACTACTCATATGTACATCTCATCAATTCTGGTTGGAGCAATGTACTCAAATATGGACATCTATATACATTGGCTTAAACAAGACATTTATTGACATTACGATTAATATAGCCTTTATATAAAGTATACTTCAAAGAGATATGATCGTATCAAAGCAATTCATAATGGATTCAATAATGGATTCAATTGTGTAATGGATTCAAGCATAACAGTACAGGGCTTAATTTAGAATGAATTATTCCGGCACCGATTGAATTAATATATTTAAATATATATATCTTCTTTTTGAGCAGCGAGGCTTATCTTAAACTCTACTGTACTTTTAGTTACAGCATATTGTTACACAATCCAACTCCATGTTGAGTAAAAGCTCAAACACTAACAATCTCCCTATATACATTTTAGGTATCAACAACAGCCACTACGCCCAACCGACATACAGGACAACCAATAGATAAGATAGTTTTGGTGGAATGTCACAAGTAAAAACCCACTTGCTACCAATTATACAGTAAAGTGTGGTGTCGAGTATATTTTAATCGTGTTTTACAACATTAGGCTACTATGCTTAAAAGTTATACAAGTATTATGTACAGATGATTTGATGATCTACCTGTAACTCCATATTTTACTTTTAACATTAAGTTTCTGTTCTTACAAAGATATTGCGGTTAATTGAGGGGTAATTGAGTTTAACAGGAAGGATCTACATTGAAGTTCAACTTTTGCATATTAGTATATTCCTTGCAAACAGCTGTATTGACCATTAAATGTAAATACATGGAAATAAGAAGAAAAGTCTCTGCAGATGTTCATTCTTACAATGTTTACTTGTAAGACATGTTACAAGGCCTATATAGTACCGATTGAACAAAAAGTGCACCAGTCAGCTGTTTTGACTAAACAGGTATCTATTGAGTATTATGAGGGCAGATAATAAGTTTTCGTCTAATCTTTAGTAACGTTTGTCGAGACAGTAACTCTGCAGAGGGAGATAAAATTCTACTTTATTTTATGTATCGGTGCTTTCTTTGGCAGTTAAAGATTATGCATCTTTGGGGTCTATTTTCTTACAAATCTGATAGCGCTTATATTATTTAAAATTACAGGCATAGCTCAGTTTTTTGACATATTAGTTTGTTTACCTTTTACTTGAATAGGGAGTCGTCGCTTTTTAAATAAACATTTATGCTTTAACTTAAGTGGAATCTATTTAGTAGAACATTATGGATTCCCAGAGGTGATTGCATGTTAAAAAGACTCAAAATAAAACTTAGAAGGACGTGATGTATCTTATGATGACTTTTGTGGTGGTTATGGTCCTGCGTGGTAGAAAGAAACTTATATTTTTACCTTGTATATCAGTGCTTATCATTAAGTATTAAATGATTAAAAATCTTTGGGTTAAATTAACTCACCGAACATTTTATTTTTTAGAATTGAGGATTTAACCTCTCTGTTTAACTTGCAGGTGGGGTCTATGTGTTGATTACTTTTGTCTTCTATATTTAGCTATAGTATTTCAATGCGTCATTATTTGAGATCAAGTTGGTTTTTGGTGTATAAGACTGCCCCTCCAATATGAACTATTCAGTAGCATATAGAGTTATGCCGAGATACGGAATAAAATTGAAAATATTTCAAAATAATTTTTTACCTAGTAAGAAGTTTAGATAGTATTGTGCCAGGGGACGGACTGAAATAGAAAATATTTTAAAAAAATTTTTTAATGTAGTCAGCGGTGTAACCAATATTATGCAAGGATACGGGATAAAATTGAAAATATTTCAAAATATTTTTTAACCTAGTCAAAGCTTTAGATAGTATTGTGCCAGGGACGGGGTGAAATAAAAATTTTTTTTTTGCTTTGTTGTCGCTGTCACTAAATTTTTGTATTATATATTATAGCCTGAATTGGGAGATGTTTTCTCTTATTCTCCAGCAGCAACCACCATATATGGTATATTCCACTGAAGTTATTATATTCTATTGTTGCTTAGCATGAATTCTAATGTGTATATTTTTCTATCTAAACATTTATAAATTTAAAATAATAACTTATATAAAAAATGTCATTTCTAAACGTATAAAACTTGTCACGAAATATGAATTTATAACTTTATTTAATTGTTTGATTGCTTATTTGTAGTAGCTAAGAGTAGAAATAAAAATTGATTTTATCTCAAAATTATTAATATTTAATTTTAACTTTTATTGAATAATAGAAATTATTTATGTTTTTCGAAGCAATGACAAATTTTTTCTTTATATCGCAATAAAAACTAGAAATATTTACAAATAGTACATTTAAATTAATTACAAAATAACACAATAAATGGTAATTTTATTAAATAAAATATTTAAGCATACAAAAATAGTTGAGTTAAATTATTTATAAAGTGAATAAAGCATTTACGATGTAGTAAATTATATGCAGCAAGTGTGACAATTCCAATATTTAATGTGTGAAGCGAAATAAAAGTCACTACTTCTCATTTCAATACAGTTTTACTAGCCACAAAGAAATTATAAAAATAAATACCTGTAAAATTATTCACGCACACATATTAGCCGTGCCCCTCGCCCCTGCCCCTCTCCTGTACTCAAGCCTATGTACATAAATTTTCGTACAGGTTTTGACGGCTTAACATTTTAACTCGAAATGTATTTAGAATTATTCGTATCTGGCATGCCAACTTGTTTATACTCGTTCGTACAAATGCTCGCTTCAATGCTGCATGTCTTCTGAACAAGTTTACCTGTTCCACTGTAGTATACTCGCCGTATTCATATGTGGCAACACAACATTTGTTCTTTGCTTTTGGCGTTGGTTGGTGTGTGTGTGTATGTGTTTTTGTATGTTGAATCCGTTGAATCCGTTGAGTTCGTTGAATACGTTGTACATGTGTGTGTGTTTTGAAATGTGCTCCACCAATGTCGAATTCGAATTTCGAATTTATACGAATACGCCAAAGGCAATGTAGCTTAGCTGTACGGAAGACTTGCAGGCAAGGCAAACAGAAAATTTAATGTGAAGAAATCACGAACAATCGCAGCAGTCCGCAAGTGGATTTTTTTACTGCGCGCCGCCTGTATTTACCACTTTTACAATGGCGTTTTAGTGTCGTGCATCGTCATCGTCATTGTCGTCGTCATCATTGCCGCATAAAGTCTTAAACCGAAATTGCGGAGAGTGAGCCATAAACCTGGGAAAGCTACTAAAGTATAACAAGAAATTTTGATAAAGCTCGATTTGATGTATTTTGTTTGATTTGGTTTTAATCGTCCTGACAATTTTCAACTGTGCTGAAGTGAAAAACAACGCAACAAAACAGTGAATCGAAGTGGTTTTCTTTTTGGACTGGGTTCTGCGTTCTGCGTTCTGGGTTCCGAGTTCTGTGAAAATATCCTCTCATACTTTATGATTGTGGTTATAAAAATTTACGGTTACCAAAACCGATAAAGTGCAACTATTTAAACAATTTGTGATTTGTGACAATTTAACGATGCATCTGCAAGTTCACTAGAAACAAAAATTAATTTCATAATTAAAAACATATTAAATATTTTGGAAAAAAAAATACATAATTAATAATTAATAAATTTTGTATATTTAAAATGGAATTGAGTGCATATACTTTTACATCGAAATATTTTGCTGCATCTTAAACGTGATACTAGGATATGTAAGTTCGATTTGTTTATCATTTCTTTGTTTTTAGTCTATTAAGATAATCGAAGTAGCTATAAATAAAATATAAAATTTATGCAAATATCATAATAAGTAATAAGCATAAAATATTAAGATAACATCGATGTACGCCGGGACTTAAATAATACATAGCTATATAAATTACATATAACATTATTTCGTTATGCTTCTTCAAGTGTCCTTAGTTTGAAAACTAACTACAATTTATAAAATATCAAGATAAGTGACGAGTAGAAAATATCAAGTTAATGCATTTACCCACGGCTGGGATTTATATATAGATATATAAATTAAATATTAAATTATTATCCTTATACTTCTTCAACTGTCCTTAATTTAACTAAAATTTATAAAATATCATTGTAAGATGCAAATACCATGATATGGAGATAAGTGAAAAATAAAATATATCAAGATAGTGCATTTACCCACGGCTGAGATTTCTGCATAGATATATATGAATTAAATATTAAATTATTATCTTATGTTTCTACAATTGTCTTTAATTTCACTAAAATTTATAAAATGTACTGATAAAGTGCATAAAGCAGTCTACCTCCTCGCCACAAAGAACAAAAAAAATACTATCATGATAAGAAGATAAGGGACAAGTATAAAATATCAAGATTGTGCCTCTATACAAGGCTTTTATATATATGTATATTGCATATGAAATTATTTCGTTGTGCTTTTTCAAATGACCTTAATTTCGTCTATTTCACTCATTAAACGGATCAAATTTTTATTATATTTTCATATTATATGAAAATCTGTTCGGTATGAGTTAACAGTTGTGCCGCGTTTTTTTTTACCGCAAGTCTATATACATCGGCCAGTAAAATCCGTGTTCATTTGACCTAAGGTAGAAACTTTAACTTCCATTAACATCACTCGTTTGAATTGAGTACGTTTGTAATACAAAAACTATTAATCCAAAGTATCTTAAATATTAATGCTTTAGCATGTTTTTAGCCAAAGCTAAAGATAATTAATTTGCGCAATTGCAATCATATGCAATACATCCAATAAATACAGTTGCAGTGATTTAAAGTTTTTTTTTAGAACCTTAATAATTTCATTAGATATATGTATGAAGAGACAGCTATGTTGTTATCACATTATTTAATAAATAATTTATCTATTTCTAACGAGTGGCACACATCAGTGCATAAATCAAGCACATATTTTACCTTAGAAATATGTTTCGGTAGAAGTGAAATACTTGGAAGATTCTAAAATTTGTATCTCAATTTCATAGTGCTATTAGTAGTAGAAAAATTGGTATTGTATGCTAGCAAAATTAAATAAATATTATGTTCATACATCTCAGTATCTCAGTAGGAGTTTATTTAATATTACTTCAAAACTATTACGGGCTTACGTAGATCTATATTCCCAGTTCAAGTTATTTCAATAATTTTACGTAGCTTATTTTTCCTAGGTCTTTATTTCTTATTCATTCAACATTAATTAGGTCGAATTTAAGATTTTTCTTGAGATGTCAATGTTAAACTGGCGCGAAGTCGGATCATTTCAATTCTATCGACCTCCAAGTTGTCAAATTATTTATTTGATCTCAAGGCTATAATTACAAATCATGTGTTAATAATAATTGCATTAATTAAAATTTATTTAAAATTATTTATTATTAAATTAAATATTATAAAAACTTGACTCACTATCTTAAAGTTAAAATGTCTTTCAGACATTTAGAGTATTTTGCAACTTAATTAGTATCATTATTTGATCATTTAGGACCTAAATATTTTATTGTAGCTACTGTATGGGTTATAAATTAATTTTGAATAAAACTAACAATAATAATTAACAGTTTTGCAACTTACCTACAGCTATAAAATATATATTAAAAATAAATCACATAAGACATGTAGACTAGGGCGGGCTGTTTATTGAAGAAGGAGAATTATATAACTGTTAATTATATTTTTTTTAATAACTGAAATTATTTGAATTCCCTACCAAATTTAAAAACATAATGAATAAATAATTAATTAATACATATGTTCTTCTAATTCGTATATAATTGAGAACTGTTATTCAAGGTGATCACATAATTACAGGCAGTAGATAGTGTGACAATGAAGAGACAATGTTCGAGCCTATATAACATTGACAGTAATACCTAACAGATCCTTTAGAGTCACAGTGTTCCACACCGTTGACAGCTAAGACCTCTTCGAATTCATTTTCTATCAAGTAGAAGCGATAAAATAAAATATTGCGATTCTTTTTCAATCGCTTAATAAATTCACAGCTATTCAATTAGAAAATTTGAAATAAAAAGTCGAAATAATTTACGGTTCACCAATTCCTTTTTTAATGGGCTTGATAAGCAGTCTTCCTTTGTTTCTCTATGTATTGCTCGCTCTTCAATTCCAGAACTTCTTCTTTATTTCATTCCATGAAACTGTGTTATTCCATTTAGCTTTTACAATAGATACAAGGAAACTTACTTGTTTAAATTATAAATATTTAAAATTTTTACCAGAAAAGTGTTAATGTGTATACTCATTATAATAACATATGTAACATATATTCTGTTTTAAAGTATCTTAAGTTGTAAAGTTGAAATGTACTGTTCCGAAAGTCTTTCCAGCTGCACCGGTGAAATTATTTATGTTAATAAAAACCAGAATATCTTTTGTTGAAGAGTTTCTGAAAAACGGGAGAGATAATAAAACTTGCTACGGTATTCTCCGTCGGGCCTAAAACAAAGTTTAACAATCACACAAAATGTGTCATATTAGATATACTTATCTTTCTAAAATAATAACGCACATCAGGATTCAGTATCACTCTATTCAAAAGGAGAAGAATAGAGTGTCTCTCTGTAGATAAATGAACAAATATATCCTCCCCGTTTCACCATTATTTATAATGGTTATAATAATTACAACCATTGTAATTTAAAGGCCGTGTGCGATTTCGAGTAAATTGAGGTAAAGTAAATTGAAATTTCATAGGGATTTTTTGTACTGCATTTATGTAAATATTTATTTATTGCACTAATTTATTAAGTGCAATAACATCTTTTAATTTATTTATCATAACATCTTTTAATATTTTCACAATGGTAACACCTAATTTATCAAATTTTTAACTACTTTTCCCTACCCAAAATTCTGGTAAATACCAACATTTGCTGCCATACCGACAAAATTTACTATTTTCCTCAATTTACCATCAATTAACTCGAACTCGCACACGGCCATAATAAAGATTTACATGTTTATAATATATAATGGTTCCAGGGAAAATAATATTCGTTTCTAATCGTCGAAGTTTTAATTAAAGGTTAAGTTTATTTCTGATATGTCTCATTCTATTATTCTTGTTACAACCTTTTTTTTTATAGATGAATTCAAGAAGTCCACTTTTATTACTTCTGTCAGGCCGTTAAAGAAAAAGTATAATTTATATTGATAAATTCTACTTTATTTTCATCATGGTAACGCCAATACAATTCGTTTGTCGGTATGCGTCAACGTTGAACCATAGGTGCAAAAGCACAATGTCCATATGTCCATGAAGCTCCATATTTTCTTACAAATATTAATTAAAGTTTAAATTAAAACATATTGCCAAATATTATTTATATTTGTTGTTCACGTTTAAATTGTGGAATACAGACATTTTTCTTTATAAGAAAATTAATCCAAACTGTCAGTTTACATTAAAGCTTCATTTGAATTTGTAATTTAATAATCCTCCTATTGCCTTCAATTATACTGAAGACTATTTGGATCTAGTCAAGAACATAGTCTGGTTGGATCAAACAGTTTGAAGCGAGGTGGTTTTGAAAAAATATATTTTTGCTATCAATTATTTTTATCTAACTTAGTAGAAAAAATAAAGTCATTTCATTAAAACCGGTTAAATATTATTTGAACTAATTTCACTGTAGAAGTGTCTTTCAGTTTCTCAGTCCCCGCTCTAAACGATCTTTCAAGGAAGGTTGTTACAACAATTACGCAAATGTTTTCGTGTAATATTTTGGGGCATTGTTCTATCAATTTAGTTTTTATAATTAATTACTATCATTGATATACTATGACGTAATATCACTAGTCTTTCAAGAACAATACAATCATTTCAGTATTTCTCTAACATTTAGACACATCTCTTGTAAAATAATTTATCTTTGACTTTGGTATATGCTTCCTTTTTATCGATGAATTTTTCTACAGAGCCAAATCTCTTTTCCTGGATCATTTCATTTTATTGAAATCTGTGAACATATAGTAAAATTTATCGAAGATGGTTGATGCGAAAGTAATTCGAATTCGAATTGTAATTAGAGCAATTTAGGCATGAACCCTAACGAATTATGACACGGCGCGTTAGATAGGTGAAAGAGTTGTTTTCGGTATTGCGTTATTTGTCGCATTAGCGAAGTTTCCCGGCTGTTGTCCCTTCAGCATCGGAATAAACTGCTAATTCGACTTTGGTACAAAAAGTTCTTTTTTATTTCTTTTTAGCCTTTCCACTTACAGCTCTCGAAATCATTGACTCCTTATTGTTTCTGATCAACTGTCAGCAAACTTGGCACCCACTTCGAAAAAGTTTTTTCATAGACACAAGCTCATGCCAAATTAAGCACGACACATTCCTTTGAAATCTGTAAGGTGTTAGTTATCTCCTGCAACTTCTTATACGGTTTGTTAAAACCGATTTTGTGGCATCATCGATGTTTGTAGGACAGTGTTTAAGGTTAGCAAACCACTTCTCTAGCTTTTGTTTTGATGGAGCAGATTCCAGGTTGTACTTTTCAACTCAAGCTTTTGCTGTCAAGGAAATTTTTTCTCATCTAAAAGCAATGCTGGACTGAGATATAAAATTACCTTGAATCCATTGTTCTGAAAATATTAAAAATGGTCTTACTCAAGCAGTTGTAGTTAAATAAGTAATTATTCAAATATTATGAAATTTGGCTACTATTATTTGAAAGTTGCCACATATTTCAATTTATATGGATTTTTCTATTAGTAGTACCCGCTAGTTAATTTTGCATAATAGATTTTGACTTCAGCGGATCTGTTAGATATGTAAAAGTTCAAAGATTTTATATAAACGTCTTAATGCGGATAGGTTTTATTTACTATATTAGTAGTTCAATAATATATTATTATTGAGTCAGTGCACCTGAGCACTTTTACTCTCTATTAACTGCGAGGTTTCTTCAAAACCCCTCTTTGCGCCTTGACTTGATTATTGTTTATCACTTCATCAGACTAAGCAATAATTGACCTCAGATCTGCATACCTCCCCGAGGAGCCTGTAACCATTCTGAGATTTGATAACGCGGTGTTGGTAAGTCTGTCAGATTTCGCAAATAATTTCAGGGCTCTATCCTTTATGTATTTTTTGATGGGATCAATCTTGATGTCCCTGAGGATGTCATTCGTCTAATGTACCATGGAACTTTGAAAAGTTTTCTCAGAGCCTGGCTTTGTGCAATTTCTAACTGGTGAATAGTAGTGTTTGAAGCTTTGCTAAACGCTACACAACCATATAGAAGTGACGGACGAATTATTTGGTTATATATCAGTTTCCTGTTCTTAGCATTGAGATTTTCATTTCTAAATAGCGGTTGGAGGTAATGAAGAATTTTGGCACAGCTAATTTTTTTCAGTTGAACATGTTTAAGCCATGTGAATCGTTTGTCCAACGTGATGCCGAGATATTTAACGCTATCCTCCCAGTTTATCACCATATCACCCACTCTCACTATCGACGGATTCTGTCTCCACATACGCGTTATAAACAGAGCCTTAGTTTTTTCATTGTTGATTTTTATTTTCCATTTCTGAAAATACTCTTGAATGAGGTTTACATGCTCTTGAAGTGTGTTTGTTATGTTGTTTGTCTGAGTATAGCATACTATAGTTCTATACTAACTACCTATGAAATAAGCTCTCACCTAAAAGCATGGTCGCCACTTGTAGAACAGTGGTTTGTACATATAATAAATGTATGGGGCAGATTGCTTAGGAAGATTTCAATATAGAAATAGAACGACTATAATTTCAAAACAAATACTGCCATAAAAATTGCGTATAAATGATTGTAATGGTTTTAGTCATAAATAAACATTTTTTTTTCTGACACTATTTTAAAAAATTAGTTATTAGCGTAATAATTTATATTAACAATTAAGAGGAGGTACAATTTATTAATTGATAAGGAACTGCTTTTATAGCTGAAAACACATATCAAAATGTGCACTTTCATGGTTTTTACAAGCACTTTTTTCAGTATTAATGAAAACTGTTTCTAATTTTGTAAATTAGATCATGTAATCTTGAAAATATTTTTTCAGGTAAGATTGATTTTGCTGTTATTATTTATTTAAAACTAACAGAAACCTTGTCAAGTTCGTAAAGATTCACAGAATTCAAACGTTTAATAAAAATAATTTAAAAAAAATTTGATATATACATTTTCGTTCTAATATATACAGAGCAAGTATAAAACTCCAGAAAAAAATAAGAGAACATAAAAAGTCAAGTATGGCTTTGGATCAATTGGTTAAGGTGCCCTGATCTGCGCTTCATATTTGGCAGGACCCGAGGTCGATTTCTGGTACTAGCAGTCTCAAAAATAATTATTTACGAATAATTAAATACAAGAATTATTTCCAACACCACTGATGATGGGTATTTGGCAATACTCGAAACAGCTGTAGGGTCAGCCAAAAATTCTATTTATTAAAATAATTTGAAAAATAAAATTTTTGTTGTTGTAGTTCACTACTGTTCGAAAAAACCTATATACATTTTGTTAATTTAAATAAATAGTTAAATAGTTTTTAATGTACTAGTATTTCATTGGCTATTATTGGCTACGTTTTGGTTTTTATTTTAACATAAAGAGTCAAGCCACGAAAGAAATTTGAGAATGAAATTAAAAATTATTTTTTAACTTCTATCTCTAAATATTGTAGAATCTTAATTTATTTAATTAATTCATTTAAAACAAATTAAACTCACCTTGATGACAGGAATGACTTAAATGTACCCAACAGACCAGCTCTTCTGCCTTGACGATAACAAGCGAAATCAGCACCACGTATGCCTTGCAAATCGCCAATGTATGGTTCATTTAAAGCTGCCACACGTAACTATTTTCAAAAATGACAATAAAGTGCATTCAGTTAATTAATTTATAGTTATTAATATCAACTGTATAATATTATAATATGTCAATTTTTTACGCTGCGATAGTGAATGAAATTAATTAATAAAAGCGTATATGTTTAATGAACTAAAAACAAACCGCATTAATATTAATAATTGTCAACCAATAAAAAAAAAAGTATATCACAAAAACGTGTTCATATAAATATTTAAATAGAATATAATTAAATTTATAAACAGTTTTTAAAAATTTTGCAATTTTTAATTAAGACTTACCATGCGTGGATACCACTGAAAATGGCATAATTTTTAAATATTTTTTCACAATTGTTTATTTAACAAATTTTAAATAAATTGACATCATCATATGGTGGCAGCAGCAGCATTTAATTTTGTGACAAGAAAGAAGGGATAAATATACAAATTTATAAATTAATAATTCAGATATTTCGCAGATACAAATATATATGAACAAAATGGGCAAAATATATAAAACATTTTGAATTATAATTGTTTGATTTTTCTAAAATTGAATTTAATAGACAAAAAATTCTCACGACATATATATATATATATATAATTGGTTTAATATACAAGTACATATACATATAAAGGATTTTCACAAACAGATAGAAGCTAAATTAATTACTTTAAATAGGCAGGCAATGCTTTAATGCAAATAATAAAATACGGATAAATTGAACAGATAAAGAAGACTCCAATCAATTTGAGTTATATTTATTTAAGAAAAAAAAATCACATGTATATATATTATATTATATACAAAACTACAATAATATTAGCTTTTGCACGGAGTAGAATTTATTTTTTAAAATTGTCCTCTTGTTCGAAAGTTGTGGTATGGGTACTGCTTACAGTACCCAATAACTTCTAAGTAACTAACATTGTTAGGATTATCGATTAAAGGAGTTCAGTAAGATTTTAAGAGATATATAAAGAATAATTCAAAAAAGCTTTTAAAAAATTAATGTCTTATTTTATAACATGTTTGCGAAAAGATAAGGATAAAAAAATAAGGATCTAGCTCATGGCAAATAAAACTAACTTGACATCTATATCAGCTGAAAGGTGGTTGATATGTTTTAATTGAAGTCTAACATGGAAATAAAATATCTATAATATTTTTAGAAATAATTTTTAAAGTCTAATAAAGTTATGTGTACACGTAATGACTTTATGAAATGGATAGAAATTTTGGAACTCTCTTTTTGACTTTTTTAAAGTCCTTTGCATTTGTAATGATTTTATGGAATGAGTAGAAAGTTTGGGACTCTCCTTTGTGTTGGATGAATTTAGTCTGTAAAGTCTTAACGCTATTTTCTCTTCTTAATTACTAAAATGGGATTTCAGTCATTAATTCTTATGATTCAATTGAGAATTCCTCACAATTTCAAAGAGATATGTTTTTCGGTTTAGGTCTCACGCTGTATTTTCTGAAACTATTTATGTACTTTTCCACCTATTACAAAAAAAAGGCAAGTTGGTATGCTACGAAAATTTTAATGAAACTCTTTAAAGGATCATAGTTATCTATATGTATTGTATGTGAATATTATTGCTCAGAAAAAAAAAATTAAATTTCATCAAAAAATTATTTTCATTAGCTATTACTTAATTTATTTTCATTAGCTATTATTTAATTTAGTAATAGTTCTACTTATTTTTGTATTGTTTGAACGATACTTGAATTCTATAAAAGACAGGTATTGAATTACGTCAGAATTATTTTAAGTCTTTAAAAATAGTATTTACTTTTTGCTAATTTAATTTTGTTTTGCGGAATATTGAATCTTCTCTCTACGTGACAAACAATAAGTTTTTTTATCTTAAAAT
Source organism: Teleopsis dalmanni (assembly GCF_002237135.1). Lineage (NCBI taxonomy): Eukaryota > Metazoa > Arthropoda > Insecta > Diptera > Diopsidae > Teleopsis > Teleopsis dalmanni. Next base: position 34,137,479 of record NC_051846.1, read on the forward strand.
GATTTAAGATTTGGAATTAATCTTTAATAGAACTAATCGGAGAATATTAGGTATGAAAGGTACATGCATTTTGATACAATAGCTTAGGGATTTTGAAAAAAATAGAGGGGTAATAAATAAAGGGGTAATAATAAATAGTAAGGAGAAGTTATCTGAATAATAATAACAATATGAAAAAATTTTTAGAAGTATATTGGCAATATGCTCTAATATATACTTTAACAATTTTAAAGTTATCACAGATTTGAACAATTTGATTCTTAAGTGACAATATTTAAGAAACATCAAGCTGTTAATAATAATATACATGCAAAGCATAAATAAATAATTTAAATACATTTAATAATTACATTTAAAATAATTTTACATTTTGCAGCTTTCATTATTTGAAAGTAGATTATAGTTTTTGTTAATGAAATTTATTCATGATTTTCACATTAATAGAACAATGATTTTCATATCAATAAACAATCGTTCATATTCAGCAATAACCACATGCATAAGAGATAGTTGACTTTAAGCATTATCTCTACTGAACGACATATTGAACTAGTTAAGATATATTGAATTTGTTCGAACACATTAAACTAATATAGATACATTAGTATAGCTTAGATATATTAAGCTAGTTTAAACCATTATACTAGTTTAGATAAAGCAAGTATCTTAGGTATATCAAACGAGTTTAATTACATTAAAGTAATTTATATAGATTAAACTAGTTACGGTACAGTAAGGTAGTTTTTAAATACATTATACAAGTTGCTACATTAAGTTAGTTTAGATAAATCAGATGTTAGTTAAATTACGAAGGTAGTTATGACACATGTTTCTAGGAAAGATGGATTTTGTTGTCATTATTTATTTAAAACTAATAGAGACTTTGTCAATATCGTAGGGACTTAAAGCATTTAAACGTATATTAAACTGCTAATACTTTTCTATACAATTACTTGATTTATTGAATTCTAGGTTTAATTAAAATAATTTAATAAATATTTGATACATACATTTTCTTAATTATAATTTGAATTATTAAACTTGCTTAGTAATTGTGAACAGTAATTCATATAAGCTTAAATTATTTAAATGTTGATGAAATCTACATTTGCAATATACGATTTTAAAACTGTTTTTAAAACTGTTTTTTAAAACATTTACTGACTACAAATAGATCGTAAGTTGCAGATCTTAAAATACTGAATCCTTCAGGTAATGTATTATTAAAAGAAAACTTTTTAGGACTTTAATAACTTAAGTTTCATAATGACATATACCTATATACATAAATAAAAAAGTAAAAAATCTTGTTCATTAAATACAATTTAAATAAAAAATCCTTATTTACCCACACCTTCAATTTTCATTTCAAATACAACTTTTTAAATATTGTAGAAATAATAATGCTATAAGACTTACAACATATTTAAGCACAAACAAAAGTTATAAAGTAGAAAAATTTATTTCAAGATTTAAGCCCCAAATTTTTTTGTATTTTGACTGAGATACTTCAACAACCAGAAAAGGTCATGTCAGCATTGACAAAATAATGTAAACTTTGACTTATCATTATGAAAATACAAACAACAATACGAGTACGAGTACGAGTTTGCTTAAATTAAAATAACGTTTGCTGTACTTAATACACATATTAATTCGATGTCACAATCCATTGACACAGTAACATATTTATTGAGCAAATATATGCATACAATAGCAGTTGTGTCTACTTTTTGACTCATGAAAAGATATATACGTGTATGCACATATATATATTTTAACACACATTGATGGACATGTACGTTGTCATTTGTCAGCAGTCATTTTCAATTACTTATTTTGATCGAAAATCTCTGTACTCTGTATCTCAGGGAATCAAGTAAAGCATAAGGTTAACACTAGCATGAAGGGCGAACGAGGTGTAGCTAAATATTAATGTTTGCTTCAGCATAGTTCAACTGAGCACTCGTATATACAGTACAGTATACAGTACAGTACTCAGTGTATGAAAGTTCACAGGTGTGTCATGGTCATATACGCATAGGTGATGTACATGAAACAAGGAATGATAGTATACAATGTGAAAAATAATTTCACTGTGAAACAGGAAATTCTAGGTAATTGATTGCAGGATGCGTCACATTAAAAACACATGTGTGACGTTATTTATAACAACTGTACAACTGTAAAAATAAACGATAAAAAAATAAGAAAATCTGAAAATGTTACGTATACGCACTGTACGCGCCATCAAAATCACAACACACACATATATGCATATATGAGGCTATGCACAATTATTCGCATATTCTATATGTCAATCTGTAGACGACAATAATGACAGCAGGAACAACAGCCGCAAATAACAGTTGCGTATATATTCTGATATATGTCACTTGCCATTTTGATTACAGTCATCAATTTTCAATGTCCTGAAATGACATTGTTTTTACTGCTGCCTCATTGTTTCAACATTTTTGTTCTTTTATTTATTTCTTTTTTTTTGCTTTGTTTTAAGTAGTATCATGCAAAAATAATAACAACTTTCAGCTTTTCATCTTCAAAGAATTTTTGTTTGCTCTAGGACTTAATGTTGTTTTTTTTTCATATATGAACACTCAACATAGCAGAGTTTATAATGATACATCAACTTGAATATCTTGAATTCTCGAGTTTATGTGGTATAACAAGAGCAGTGCTTAAGACAAAATATAGTTTAAGATTTAAAAAAAATATGACAAATTAATAGAATATAAGAAGTATAAGCTTGAGGTGTGCTTGAGGATTCAAATTAGTACTTAAGGTTTTTCAATAGAAAATCACTTTTGAAAGCGACTAATAAAAGGAAATACTTTTAGCTTTAATACTAAAATATTAAAATTATTGGAAAAAATCAACTAACAAAAATAAATACCGTAGAAGAAGATTATATAGCACTTTAACATTTTCATTCAAATATTTCATTTTGTATTTTAATACAATTTCGTGCATCAAGTTTGTGTCGTTTTACTCTATTGGGAAAAGCCATTAAGACTTTTACAATTTAAAATGTTTTTAGAACTTACAACCTAAAATGCTTCAAAGATTGCATAGAACAATCAAAGAATAACCTCAGAATTATTACGGGATTATTGACCGGTTGTACGTATAATCACTTAGCGATGTTAGGAATTCAATCCAACACAGACTGCAGATACCGTAGAGAAGAGAGAATAACTACATACCATGTGCTTAGTCAGTGACGGCACTGATGCACAAATGGAGGAAACTCCTACGTGGGTACTTCATGGATCATAAAGATTCAAGACTAGAAAAGATAGGCTCTATAATGTGTTTTATTAAAGAAATCGAAGTTGGAGGAAAACTCTAATCCGACTTAGGGGCGCAATAGATCTTTTAGGTCGCAATAATAATAATAATAATAATAACATGACAGCGATTAATACGAAGCAGGATGTGTTGAATAACTTTATATTGCATAGGACAGTGAAAATTCCAGAGATTTTCTTTAGCCTCTATGTTCTTATAAGAAGCATAAGCCTCAATTATTATCTTATTTCATAATAATATTCACTTGAATTATATAGAATATATTTATGGACTTCACATGTATATTGACAAGGGACTAATAATTAACTTCTAAATAATTTATTTAGCTCTATAAATTCGGTATTAGATTGAAAAGCAACTTTTATTTTTTCAAGTAAATTTTTCTTGCTTAATTCACTAAGAATGCAAAAGATTTCATTTTTATTTTGCTATAACTATCTAAGATGTTGTATTTTTATTACATTGATATTTTGTGGTTTATTACTTTTACTCTCATGTATATTTACTTTAGGTATAAAAATCAGCGACTATAAAAAATTACTTAATTTTTGAGCAACGTGTTTGCATTTGCTGATTTTTAAAAATATTTAACATTTTTAAATTTTTGTTTATTTGCATTTTTACATATTTTATCTTTTTACTGCATTTTTATTATTTATCCTACACTCTATTTTATTTTGCGTTATCGTTAATAAAACTTCAGTGGTTTCTGACACATGCAAAATGCATGCATCAGCGTAAAATTAAATAAAATACAATTTTTTAATAAAAAATTGTAGATATAAAAAAAAAATGAGATATTTTTAAAAATTTTTCTTTGTGCTTCATAAACTATTAAAATAAATAAAACAAAAAAAAAATAAAAATATAAAAAAAAATAATGTTTGTTAAACTGCAGTTTCCTTTTTATATTTTTATACTCTTACATTTTTAATGCTTGTTATATTTTATGCATTTTTTTAAATTGATTTTTTAATGCTATTTTTATGTGTGTCGATTATTATTAATTTTGTTAAAAGCTTTTGCTGAATATTATATGCAAAAAATAATTGCACCAAACAGGAATGTTAAAAAATGTCTGAGTATGAAATTTGATGTCAAAAGAACATCGCATGGTAACTTTTTATTCAGCCAACATTCCACGCAAATAATAAAAATTCAGAGATAAATAAAAATAAACAAAAATTATTACATATATACATATATATATATATATAATATACTTTAACATATTCGTATACATGCATATATAGACAGAGTAATAAAGAAAATTGCAGCGATTGCGAGTATAATTAATAAAAAAAAGTTAATTATGTTTAGTTATTTTCCTTAATTTTTTAATTTTTGTAATTTTAAATTGTAATTTAAAACAATATTATAAAAAACTAATAAATTTAGTATATTAATTAACTATAAAAATAACAATATTATGATTAATAGAATATTGATCTCCCGAAGGAATGGAACAGCGCGAGAACTGCAAATATAGGAACAGAAAAACTGAAATATTTACGATCATACAAGTCAAATATGACTGTGGGTCAGTTGGTTAAAGAACACTGACTCTGAGCTTCAAATTTTGCAGGGCAGGAGTTTATTACTTGCATCTCAAAAAATTATTTAAAAATAATTAAATACAAGAAATAATTACAAGACCACTTATGATGGATATTTGGTAATACCCGAAACAGCTATACGATAAGCCAAAAATTCAAATAATTAAAATAATATTAAAGAATAACTCTTGTTTTTGCAGTTCACTATTTTCAAAACCTCTGGAAATAAATACTATTGTATAAAAAATATGTGATCGAATATTATTTGGGGTCTTGGTAATTTTTTTCCGATGCTGTTTTATGTTGGATCCCTATTTATTAGAAATGTTGAAACAAGAAAATATATAATTTGCTGTTACTAACTATGCAGCATATAAAAGTTTCAATTAAAAAAAAAATTAATGATCACATTCTAGGAACTCAGTTGAGGCTGTTAGGAACAAAATAAAAGAATTTATACATACAAAGTGCCAGATACGAGTAGCAGTTCATAGAAGTGCTTATAAATTAAAAAAATATTAATTTAGAATAATTATGAGTTAATTGTTCTATTATTATTTGTGTTATTAAAGTTATTTAAGTTTAAAATTTTTTGTTATTCTTTTTTCTTCATCGCTTTGATTTTTGTTTTCACCAACAAGAATATAACTTAAATCAGAACTACGGATGAGAAATAGGTTGACTACAATAATATTAAGTGCAATTGATTATAAAGTAGTGAAGGAATTGAACCAACTCCAATCAATTCAAATCTCGTTATACGTTTAGACTATGTGACTATATGATGTATTGCTTAAGTGCAGAGAAAAATAAAATAGAATAAATTGTAATGCTTCTAAGACCTACACATGTATGCCTATATGCATACATGGATCATAAGGATTCAAGACTAGGAAAGATAAACTCTATAATGTCTTTCATTAAAGAAATCGGACTTGGAGAAATATTCTAATGCGACTAAGGGGCATTATAGCTCTTTTAGGTCGCAGTGCACGATCCGATCTTTTTATAATAATAATACATATATGCAACTATGTTTTACGAAGACATTGCAGACTTATTATATGCACTTATTGTATTATTATTTTATATTGTTATACTCTATTATTAATATTATATTGTTTTATGTTATATTCTAGAATTGTGATCTTTTATTAATATTTATCATTAGATTTCGAAAGTAGTAAATGGTTTAAAACTTAATAATATTTTTGTCTATTTTGCAAACATTTTTTTATTAAATTTGATTTTCACGTCAGTTATGACCGAAGGAACTATTTTATTTAATAGAAACTATTGTATTTAATAGGAAGGGTTCGAATAGTACTGATTTGTTGCAATAAAATCTTTTTATAAAATACTATTATTTGTAGTAATTAAAGAATTAGATGCAAAGTGATATTTAGATTTATTAAAGTAAATAATTCAAGATTTGGAGAGGGGTATCAAATTATGAGAAAATTGTGTTAAAATATAAAAAACAACAATAAATTATTTGTTTGTAGTTAATTTCACTTTTAACTGCATATTTTAGCAATTATAAATTATAACTTTAAAGCCAGATATATCAAGAACCACATTTCATTAACTACACATTTTAGCAAGAATAAGTTGTAACTTTAAATCTAAAATTAAATTTAAAATTAAGTGTCATTAACTATATATTTTAGCAATAATAAGTTGTAATTTCGAAGCTAGATATATCGAGAATCAAAGTTCATTAACTTCATATTTTACGAATTATAAGTTTTAACTTTGCAGCCAGATATATCGAGAGCTTCATTAACTGCATATTTTAACAACTATAAGTTGTAGCCTTAAAGCAAGTTATATCGAGAACTAAACTTCATTAACTTTATATATTACGAATTATAAATAGTAACTTTAAAGCCAGATGTATTAAGATTCAAACTTTATATATTTCATATTTAAGAAATTATAAGTTGTAGCTTTAAAGCTATATATATCGAGATTCAAACTTTATTAATTTCATATTTTAGAAATTATAAGTTGTTACTTTAAAGCTAGATATATCGAGAAACAAACTTCATTAACTACATATTTTAACAACTATAAGTTGTAGCTTTAAACCAGATATATCGAGAACCAAACTTATTTAACTTTATATATTACTAATTATAAATAGTAACTTTAAAGCTAGATATATCGAGAAATGAACTTCATTAACTACATATTTTAACAACTATAAGTTGTAGCTTTAAACCAGATATATCGAGAACCAAACTTCTTTAACTTTATATATTACTAATTATAAATAGTAACTTTAAAGCTAGATATATCGAGAAATGAACTTCATTATTCAAGCAATTGTAGGTTGTAAGTTTAAAGTCAGATATATCAAGATTCAAACTTCATTAACTTGATATTTAAGTAATTATAAGGTTTAACTTTGAAGTCATATATGGTACATTGAGAATAAAACTGTAGAAACACCATCTCAGAATAACTAAAACTCTTCGTTAAATTGCGTTGCTTAATAAACTAAAATCCTGTCTTGAAAGATATTTCTTAACACTTAAATTCTATAAAAACTTTTTTATTTGCGAAATGTGTGCAACGTGAGGTGCGACGAAGATATATTTGCTTAAGGATAATAAAAACTGCTCGTCAGTATTTAAATACATTAAATCAATATGATTTTACTACTTTTAACAAATGTTGCCCAAAGTATCCTGTAACTGAGAGTGAACGTGATTTGCTTACTGTAAGACTGTAAGTCAGTGAATAAAATAAAAGTACACTTCACCGGAGACGGAACGAAATGTTTTAAAATAAAGAAGTCATGTATGTAAAATCCGCCAAATACTTGAAAGCACGAGACTGTATAGCAATAAACGTGCATTCAAAAATAAAATAAAAAAAAAAAAGATAATGTATATATATCTTATTGTTGTGCAGTAAAAATTACATAAACATAAATTTAGTAGTGGAACTTCATAAATTTCATGCAATGTACCAAAGTACGAAAATATTTATTTCAAAAAGAATGTAGCGAAAAAACACCAGTTCGCTTATAAGAACAAAAAAGAAGTGAAGGGAAATAAAATATTTTGTATTTTGTATTTTTATGCACAAAGAAATATTTTTGCAGTGCAGTTGAAATGGCCAAAATTTGCAGAAAAGAAAAAATCCTTGTATAGAGGAGGAGGGAGTTCATTTTTCATTCTAGGCAATTTAAAAGAACAGCTACTTTATTGTACTTGTGAAAGTCCTTTTGAACTGGCACTCATACAACATTTACCAGGGCCGTATGTGTTGTAAGAGGTATGAACTTGTTCTCTTAAGCGCAGCAATCAACGTTTGCAAGAAGCAATTATAGTCCTGACAGGATTCACAAAAATCTACGGCAAGGTTAGCATTCTGACACTCGCTTTGAGTGATTGAGTTTGTGTGAAAATTACATGAAAAAATATTATAACAATTTAAGTGAAACAAGCGTGTAAATATGCCAAAACGTTAAAATGATTTTACTTCTTTTTTATACGCAATGACAACTTAAAAATGTATAAAATACTTTCGAATTGTGAATGCAAAATGTGTAACTCGTACGTTATGAAATTGTATTTTGTCATAAAATTTATGTTTTACGTTACGCAGCGAAAAGTGCGTAAAACGCGTAAAATGCGTAAAATTCGTTAAATTCGTAAAATTCGTAAAATTCGTAACTCATTTGCTGCGTCACGAATGTAAGGCATTTAAGTGCAAATGTCACAGCGACGTGTTTTTGAAATTCATTTAAGTTTGCTGAAAAATATGTTGCTACTAAGATTAATTTTTATTAAATCATCAAATACATGGAACCGAAAAATTATTAATGTTTTCGAAATTTTTGTGCACTGTGAACTGTGAACTCTAAATAGTGAACTGAAAAATATTAATGTTATGGAAATTATTATGGATAACGTCAAACATAATTAAGGATACTAACATATTAAATAATAGAACACCAAAAAAACTTTGCCTAATAGGTATATATGTCATCAGAATGTATCAAATTCAACTATTATGATATCATACAAGTTTAGGTAAACAAAGTTTATAAAAAAAAAAATCATTAGAGAAAAATCATTGAAAATTTTCAATGAGTTTTTATTTTTGATTTTTATGTATTTAATAAAAATTTTTATGAATATGATCAATTTTTTATCATTATATTATATTTATAATGTTTATTTTTTCCTGCCGATAGTGACGCGCCTTTTTGACGAAAAGAAACTATTTAAAAGTTAATCGGATTCGAATACCAAAGAAAAGACAAGAACAAAATCTTAGTGAATTTATTGAAATTTGTTTGAACATAAAATGCTGTTTTGAGCATTAAGTTGATATCTAGTCATTATAATAAACAATCTTTTAAATATGAAATAAATTCCAAAAATCGTTTTAGGCATTTTAAATACTAAAGTATGCATTTTAAATTCGATTTTTTTTATTTTTAAAGTTTATAGTTTATAAAATAAGATGCAGTGAAGTCAAAACATTTAAATTTTTTGTTTAAATTGATTAATTTGCAGCTGGACTTTATGCTTCAAATTTAAATTCCAAAGACCACTTAATTTTAAATGCTTTTTATTAATCACATTTTCAAATCTATAGTTTCTTGAAAAAAGAGGGAATAGACATGAAGTTTCGTCATTCAGATTTCTTTACATTGATTGATAATTATTTTTGTTCAATGTATATACACACCAAGTTTTTGGTATTAGGTATCCCGTCCTTAAACAGCGAGTATAAAGATTTGATGGAAAACTTGTATGGAAAACTTTTAATGACAATAGGATCTTAATATTTCATACTAATGTAGGGATTTTAAACTAGTTTCGCTAACTAATCTTGCCAAATATTTTTAAAGTTCAGATCTATAAAATTTTTTTGAATTCATTTATCGACCTGTTTTTTCTGTGTTTTTTATTTATTTTTTAATCCGGCAATAGGCTTCTTTTTATTAAATTTTTCAACGTTTAATGTTTTTTATTATATTCTATATTTCGAATCTCCTTGAAAGTCACCAACAGGATCACGATTTAACATAAACTAATATTACTAACACTATATCTACGTCAACGTCTTTATTCTAGGTGTACAGTGCAATATAGACGAATTTTTGAATTATTTAACAAAAAGTGACCTATAGTCGGATTAAAAAATATTCAAAAACC
>NC_051846.1:34147644-34150430 GCF_002237135.1 Teleopsis dalmanni
ATTAATTTATAAGCCAGATTTAAAATTAAGATACTAAACATCACCTAATGGAAGATTTTTTAGTTTTTGTCAGGAAAGATATATATCTATTAAAAAAAATTCATTTTTAAAGAGGCATTTCATTTAATGCACAGAAATTTCTTAACACTACATTATATATAAACTCTGTCGCACAATCAACCCTTGAGTTCAGTCCAATTTACATCTGGGACAGTTTTTGATTGTTACACATCTCTAAATGAGATATCAATGCAGTTCAATATATCTGTAATTTGCATTCCTGGTGATGGGGATATTTTCGGTAATTGCAAAGCCAGACTGGTTCCATCAAGAAACCACTCGACACACCTAAATAATATATAATGCAGACATCATGCAAATTACCACTGAGTTCTTTCTGTGCCGAACTTTTTAATAAAAGATGAAAAAATTCAACGATAAATAGGCATGTCTATGCAATTTGGCCACGTTTCATTAAAAGGATACACTCATTGAAATATCCCATAAAAATACTAGTTTTGTGATAGGTTTCTGTGAGTAAACCTATCACAAAACTCATTGTAGATTAGGTAACCATGATAGAACATGGAATTTCCCTTTTAATTATAGCTGTTATAGTTGTGGAGAGAACAATGAAAGTGCCTTCCATCTACTTTGCTCTTGTTCAGCACATGCGCGGTGTCAATTTACCACTTTAGGGGCTTTATTTTCTAAGACTAATGGTCAACTGCAAGAATTCTGTTTAAATAGTATTATGAGCTATTTTTCAAAGCTTCGTTACACAATGGATCTATCAACCTGAGTGGATCCCCAGAACAACCCACCTAATCCTACATTTAGATAGTTTTGAGGTCTGGCATTTTCATGATGAAACAAAACTTGTTTTCTGTTGATCAATCTAGATCGGTTATTCACGATTGTTTCGTTCTAGCAGTCAACGACCAAACTAACCGTATCAATAGCTAGAGCAGCCATTGAAATGATACCCTTTCAATCCCATCACAATCTTAACATAATCTTATTTCCCGTCCATCCGTGCTTTCAAATCGTTTGTTGAGAGTCAGCGGATTTGATCATGATCACTTGCATTGGATGTTCTCGTATTTAATTCACTTTCCGTTCACTTAAAAAATGTTTCAATTTTGTTTCATTCCAGCATTATTTCACTGATAATAGTTCAGTGAATCAAATTTCTTTGTGTTGATTTAAGTGGTACCTAAAAATTGCGCTTTTTTGTGTTACCTCATCTGTTTAAATGATTCCAAACTATCATATGATTGATGTTTAACATCTCCACTATCTTCTGACAACTTAAGTGTCAGTCTTGTTCCATAAAAATAAATCACCCTTTTTAGAGACTTCTTACCCATAAGGGTAAGGTCGTGTTTAAATATAAATTTCCAAAACGTTATCGAGTAAACTAGTTCTAGGGCTGGCGTTCAAACACGTTGTCCTCACAGTAAACCACATTATTTTTTCAGCATACATCTTCAATAATTTCAACTTTTTTATGGTAATAGAGCGTTACATAGCATTATGTCTCACTTATTTTCAAAAAAATTGAGATGTTTTTACATGAGAGTCAAATTTAATATTATTATATGAAATGACACATTTCAAGCACGTGTGCTGTTAACATAATCGGAATAGTATTATCAGATATATGAGTACTAATGCATTCTGGTGTCAAAAAGTAACTGATTCTTACCCATACCAATATATACTTTTAAATATATTGAGTAAATAATTAAATTGATTTTTAATATCCGTTTTATTAAAATAAATTAATTTCTAAATATAAACTATTGTCTTCATTAAAGAGATATTAATCGAACAGTCGTGCATTTATAACAACAAAAAATATTATTAATATATTTATTTATTTTTTTTTTTTTGTATATTATTTTTAATTAATTGAATTGAATTTTTGGCAGACCATACAGCTGTTTCGAGTGTTACTAAATACCCACCAACATTGTTCTTGCAATTATTTCTTATATATAAATAACAAAGTTTGTGTTTATATATATATTATAGGAAAATGGAAAACTATATTATGCAAGCATATACAATTCTATTAATTAAAAAACTTTATTTACAAATTTATCCAGTACTCAGTAACGTACCAATTTATTATCAGAAGATTCAAGAGTTTATTTTCATAAAGTCGTTCACACCTCAGTGCATCTCGTATTCTCTCCTTTAATTAACAAAATTTTGCACTAAAAGTTAAGCTCAAATTCAGATAGCTCGACTGCATTTCGCGAAAAATAATTTTATGCACTTTTATTCATAAACTGAATTAAATAAAAACAATATTTAAAACGACAGCCAGTTCTGCATATAATAAAAAAAAATTGTATTTACAAAAAAAAAGTTGAAAAAAAAATATTAGCAAAAACAAACAAACATTTATGAAGAGATTTTAAATGTGAAACAACTTTTGTGTAATTTTGCTAATGACCGTAAGCATCAAATGGCAGAAAGGCAACCTCCATAGCCTCCACAGCATCCAGAGCCTCCATAGCCTCCATAGCCTCCACAGCATCCACAGCCTCTATAGCCTCTACAGCCTTTAAAGCATCCATAGCGTTCATAGCCTGCACAGTCCAACTTGCAACCTTCAATGTGGCCATATTTTTGTTGGCCTTTAGTACCGCTTCCGGTTCCGTTCTACGCCTGCTGGCAAACAGTTTATGCTGCTGCTACCGTTGCTTCGTTAAAAATTTTGTACTAAAAGTCGTTTGAGTTTTTTTTTTTTGTTCTTGTATTTTATTTTTTATTAT
>NC_051846.1:34150530-34179886 GCF_002237135.1 Teleopsis dalmanni
ATTGTATTTAATGAACAAGATTTTTTACTTTTTTTTTTATATATATAGGTATATGTCATTATGAAACTTAAGTTATTAAAGTCCTAAAAAGTTTTCTTTTAATAATACATTACCTGAAGGATTTAGTATTTTAATATTTGCAACTTACGATCTATTTGTAATCAGTAAATGTTTTAAAAAACAGTTTTAAAAACAGTTTTAAAATCGAATATTGCAAACGTAGGTTTCATAAACATTTAAATAATTTAAGCTTTATGAATTATGTTCACAATTACTAAGAAGTTTTAATATATCAAATTAAAATTAAAAAATATATGTATCAAATCTTTATTACATTGTTTTTAATTAAATCTAGAATTCAATAAATCAAGTAATTGTATAGAAAAGTATTAGCAGTTTAATATACGTTTAAATGCTTTAAGTCCCTACGATATTGACAAAGTCTCTATTAGTTTTAAATAAATAATGACAACAAAATCCATCTTTCCTAGAAACATGTGTCATAACTACCTTCGTAATTTAACTAACATCTGATTTATCTAAACTAATTTAATGTAGCAACTTGTATAATGTATTTAAACACTACCTTACTGTACCAAAACTAGTTTAATCTATATAAATTACTTTAATGTAATTAAACTAGTTTAATATACCTAAGATACTTGCTTTGTCTAAACTAGTATAGTGGTTTAAACTAGTTTAATATATCTATGCTATACTATTGTATCTATATTAGTTTAATATGTTCGAACAAATTCAATATATCTTAACTAGTTCAATATGTCGTTCAGTAGAGATAATGCTTAAAGTTAACTATCTCTTATGCATGTGGTTATTGCTGAATTGTTTATTGATGTGAAAATCATTGTTCTATTAATGTGAAAATCATGAATAAATTTCATTAACAAAAACTATTATCTACTTTCAAATAATGAGAGCTGCAAAATGTAAAATTATTTTAAATGAAATTATTAAATGTATTTAAATTATTTATTTATGCTTTGCATGTATATTATTATTAACAGCTTGATGTTTCTTAAATATTGTCACTTAAGAATCAAATTGTTCAAATCTGTGATAACTTTAAAATTGTTAAAGTATATATTAGAGCATATTGCCAATATACTTCTAAAAATTTTTTTCATATTGTTATTATTATTCAGATAACTTCTCTTTACTATTTATTAATACCCCTATCTCTATTTTTTTCAAAATCCCTAAGCTATTGTATCAAAATGCATGTACCTTTCATACCTAATATTCTCCGATTAGTTCTATTAAAGATTAATTCCAAATCTTAAATCGTTTTAAGATATAAAAACTTATTGTTTGTCACGTAGAGAGAAGATTCAATATTCCGCAAAACAAAATTAAATTAGCAAAAAGTAAATACTATTTTTAAAGACTTAAAATAATTCTGACGTAATTCAATACCTGTCTTTTATAGAATTCAAGTATCGTTCAAACAATACAAAAATAAGTAGAACTATTACTAAATTAAATAATAGCTAATGAAAATAAATTAAGTAATAGCTAATGAAAATAATTTTTTGATGAAATTTAATTTTTTTTTTCTGAGCAATAATATTCACATACAATACATATAGATAACTATGATCCTTTAAAGAGTTTCATTAAAATTTTCGTAGCATACCAACTTGCCTTTTTTTTGTAATAGGTGGAAAAGTACATAAATAGTTTCAGAAAATACAGCGTGAGACCTAAACCGAAAAACATATCTCTTTGAAATTGTGAGGAATTCTCAATTGAATCATAAGAATTAATGACTGAAATCCCATTTTAGTAATTAAGAAGAGAAAATAGCGTTAAGACTTTACAGACTAAATTCATCCAACACAAAGGAGAGTCCCAAACTTTCTACTCATTCCATAAAATCATTACAAATGCAAAGGACTTTAAAAAAGTCAAAAAGAGAGTTCCAAAATTTCTATCCATTTCATAAAGTCATTACGTGTACACATAACTTTATTAGACTTTAAAAATTATTTCTAAAAATATTATAGATATTTTATTTCCATGTTAGACTTCAATTAAAACATATCAACCACCTTTCAGCTGATATAGATGTCAAGTTAGTTTTATTTGCCATGAGCTAGATCCTTATTTTTTTATCCTTATCTTTTCGCAAACATGTTATAAAATAAGACATTAATTTTTTAAAAGCTTTTTTGAATTATTCTTTATATATCTCTTAAAATCTTACTGAACTCCTTTAATCGATAATCCTAACAATGTTAGTTACTTAGAAGTTATTGGGTACTGTAAGCAGTACCCATACCACAACTTTCGAACAAGAGGACAATTTTAAAAAATAAATTCTACTCCGTGCAAAAGCTAATATTATTGTAGTTTTGTATATAATATAATATATATACATGTGATTTTTTTTTCTTAAATAAATATAACTCAAATTGATTGGAGTCTTCTTTATCTGTTCAATTTATCCGTATTTTATTATTTGCATTAAAGCATTGCCTGCCTATTTAAAGTAATTAATTTAGCTTCTATCTGTTTGTGAAAATCCTTTATATGTATATGTACTTGTATATTAAACCAATTATATATATATATATATATGTCGTGAGAATTTTTTGTCTATTAAATTCAATTTTAGAAAAATCAAACAATTATAATTCAAAATGTTTTATATATTTTGCCCATTTTGTTCATATATATTTGTATCTGCGAAATATCTGAATTATTAATTTATAAATTTGTATATTTATCCCTTCTTTCTTGTCATAAAATTAAATGCTGCTGCTGCCACCATATGATGATGTCAATTTATTTAAAATTTGTTAAATAAAAAATTGTGAAAAAATATTTAAAAATTATGCCATTTTCAGTGGTATCCACGCATGGTAAGTCTTAATTAAAAATTGCAAAATTTTTAAAAACTGTTTATAAATTTAATTATATTCTATTTAAATATTTATATGAACACGTTTTTGTGATATACTTTTTTTTTTTATTGGTTGACAATTATTAATATTAATGCGGTTTGTTTTTAGTTCATTAAACATATACGCTTTTATTAATTAATTTCATTCACTATCGCAGCGTAAAAAATTGACATATTATAATATTATACAGTTGATATTAATAACTATAAATTAATTAACTGAATGCACTTTATTGTCATTTTTGAAAATAGTTACGTGTGGCAGCTTTAAATGAACCATACATTGGCGATTTGCAAGGCATACGTGGTGCTGATTTCGCTTGTTATCGTCAAGGCAGAAGAGCTGGTCTGTTGGGTACATTTAAGTCATTCCTGTCATCAAGGTGAGTTTAATTTGTTTTAAATGAATTAATTAAATAAATTAAGATTCTACAATATTTAGAGATAGAAGTTAAAAAATAATTTTTAATTTCATTCTCAAATTTCTTTCGTGGCTTGACTCTTTATGTTAAAATAAAAACCAAAACGTAGCCAATAATAGCCAATGAAATACTAGTACATTAAAAACTATTTAACTATTTATTTAAATTAACAAAATGTATATAGGTTTTTTCGAACAGTAGTGAACTACAACAACAAAAATTTTATTTTTCAAATTATTTTAATAAATAGAATTTTTGGCTGACCCTACAGCTGTTTCGAGTATTGCCAAATACCCATCATCAGTGGTGTTGGAAATAATTCTTGTATTTAATTATTCGTAAATAATTATTTTTGAGACTGCTAGTACCAGAAATCGACCTCGGGTCCTGCCAAATATGAAGCGCAGATCAGGGCACCTTAACCAATTGATCCAAAGCCATACTTGACTTTTTATGTTCTCTTATTTTTTTCTGGAGTTTTATACTTGCTCTGTATATATTAGAACGAAAATGTATATATCAAATTTTTTTTAAATTATTTTTATTAAACGTTTGAATTCTGTGAATCTTTACGAACTTGACAAGGTTTCTGTTAGTTTTAAATAAATAATAACAGCAAAATCAATCTTACCTGAAAAAATATTTTCAAGATTACATGATCTAATTTACAAAATTAGAAACAGTTTTCATTAATACTGAAAAAAGTGCTTGTAAAAACCATGAAAGTGCACATTTTGATATGTGTTTTCAGCTATAAAAGCAGTTCCTTATCAATTAATAAATTGTACCTCCTCTTAATTGTTAATATAAATTATTACGCTAATAACTAATTTTTTAAAATAGTGTCAGAAAAAAAAATGTTTATTTATGACTAAAACCATTACAATCATTTATACGCAATTTTTATGGCAGTATTTGTTTTGAAATTATAGTCGTTCTATTTCTATATTGAAATCTTCCTTAGCAATCTGCCCCATATATTTATTATATGTACAAACCACTGTTCTACAATTGGCGACCATGCTTTTAGGTGAGAGCTTATTTCATAGTTAGTTAATATAGAACTAAAGTATGCTATACTCAGACAAACAACATAACAAACACACTTCAAGAGCATATAAACCTCATTCTGGAGTATTTTCAGAAATGGAAAATAAAAATCAATAATGAAAAAACTAAGGCTCTGTTTATAACGCATAAGTGGAAACAGAATCTGTCGAAAGTGAGAGTGTATCACCCACGCTCACTAGGAGGATAGCGTTAAATATCTTGGCATCACCTTGGACAAACGATTCACATGGCTTAAACATGTTCAACTGAAATGAATTAGCTGTGCCAAAATTCTTCATTACCTCCAACCGCTATTTAGAAAAGAAAACCTCAAAGCTAAGAACAGGAAACTGATATATAACCAAATAATTTGTTCGTCACTTCTATATGGTTGTGCTTCAAACACTACTATTCACCAGTTAGAAATTGCACAAAGCCAGGCTCTGAGAAGACTTTTCAAAGATCCTTGGTACATTAGGACGAATGACATCCTTAGGGACCTCAAGATTGATCCTATCAAAAAATACATAAAGGATAGAGCCCTGAAATTATTTGCGAAATCTGACAGATCTGATAACCAACACCGCGTTATCAAATGTCAGAATGGTTACAGGCTCCTCGGGGAGGTATGCAGATCTGATGCCAATTATTGCTTAGTCTAATAAAGTGATAAACAATAATTCAGTCAAGGCGCAAAGAGTGGTTTTCAAGAAACCTCGCAGTTAATAAAGAGTAAAAGTGCTCAGGTGCACTGACTCAACTAACCTCAACATAATCATATAGTATAGTTATTTATTCTTATACGGAAGAAATGTTGCCAACTATATTGTCCAATTCTTGCATTTCAAATTTGTTATTTTTATCAAAATATTATATACCCATTATTCTTGCAAGTATTACCAATATATATTGGAAATAAAATAATTGTTTTTTTAAGATACATAAAGTAGCGTTTCAAATCAAACGCAGTTGTTTTTTATGTAAAATACTATAAAGAACTCGATAAAAGTAATTTTTTTTCTTATAAATCTGATATAAACTTTTTGGTATGAAGCAATTGCAAATTTTAAAAACACACTTTCAATTAGTTATAGTTGCCATGGAATAACTATTTTAGTACTAACAGCAATCTATTAAGATACTATATCTAAATATCTAAATCTAGTTTATCTAAATTTTAGATAAACTACTTATAGAAGATGTTGATATGCAGCTTAGAATTAGTAATACATTTTTATGTAACTGAGCAGGCTAAACATGTAATGAGGGATTAGTGAAATATACGTGTGGCATTTAGCGTTACAAAATTCTGTACACAGTGAAGATAATATATATATTTAATTAGCGGTACGTCTTGAATAATATGTATCTATATAATAATCCATAATCAATAATTTACCTGACAGGTAACCAAGCAAGCTAAACAGATGAAGGAAAATATGAAAATATTGCTATATAAAGAGGAGGCATTTAGCGTTGCAAAACTCTAAAAACGCAGTGATTACATATATATATATACTAGGCTAACAGTATGTTTTAATTTTTATATATTTATGTAATAACAATTATTTTGTTTTATTAGATACATGATATATTTGCAAGTAAGCAGCCTAAGCAGATACTGTTAGAAAGTAATACTTCAAGATTATATATATGTTAGACAAATAGGATTGTTTTCTATAAAAACTATTCTTAAAAAAACTAGGTCGAGAAACAAATTTAAAAATTAAATAGAATTGTTTTAATAATTTTTATGTTAAAAAATAATACGATTATTAGTTTAAAGCCAGGAATTCCAAATACGAGACTTATATTTAGTGAAATTTTCAATAGTGAAATTTTCCATAGAACTAGAAAATTACAATAATGTAGGTCTCATCTATGGCAAAAAAGGTTATTTGTACACAAGTGTAATTAATCTTCTGTTTTATAAAATATTTTAATCAATAAGACTTAGTAATCCCTTCAAATGCAACTGCTTTTGCGTGATTTGGAAGTATATTTTATAAGAAAATATCGTTAAACCTTTCAACTTCAATTGTATTTCAATTATACTTTAAAACTGGTACTCGTTCAAGTAAAACACTGTGCACTTAATATATAATGAAAAAGAAATATTTCAACTAAACTACAATAATACTTCAATCGACAAGTGTGCACAAGTTAAACTGTAAAACGCACACGATATGTGCACATAAGTGCTACGTTACAGCACATGCATATACATATTATATGTGCATGTTGTGTTTTGGGAAATGGGTTTTGGATTTCTAAAATAGATCAAGCATAGCTACCAAAAATATTTTTTGGTGTATATTTTTAACAAAGTGAATGAAACACATCAACTTCACGATTGTTTCAGTAAAATGCGAAAACCAAAAATAAACTTTACGCTGAGCTTAAAATGAGAATATGACGAGTAAATTTTTGTTGAAGGGTTTTCATACTAACTAAGCTCACTTCCCGTGTAATGCACTCTAACGTGTATTTGACAATGAACATTAGTACAGTAGTATAATAGCACAATAGCACAGTAGCCCATATATATAAACACTACATATCAACATTTTTTTGGTTTAACATTTTTGCAGTTTATTGTTAAGTGCAAACATTAAAAATTGCTCAAATATTTTAAAATATTTTAAAAATAGCGAAAAATATCTTGAAACACCACAACATTGCGCGTAATCCTTAATTTTGCTTTTACAAAAGTTCAGACTCCACAAATAGGAAAAAAATATTGCTTTAAAGTAATAAATGCGAGAAGGAAAATGAAAAAATGTTATAAAAACCACGGGTTCAAGCACTGCAATTAAAAATTTACTATGGAAAATTTTTGTTGAAGAGTTGTTATTTCGTTGAAGAAGTTTTCTTTCGACACTTGCCATTTTTAATAATGCGTGCAACATAAAAACTCAACAGGTGTCCTTAATGATGGCTTTGGTGGAAATAACTTCATTTTCTGTACCGACCGAGTTTAAAAAAATAATAAAATAAAGTAAAATATAGTTGGTAATGTATTCTTTGGTTTGTTGTTTATTGGTTATCCGTTGGAAGTCACTGGTTCTTAGTCAAATGCGTGTTTCAAATTGTGCCATATTTATTTATTACAGTTTCTTTTATTTTTCTTTGCAATATAAGATATTTTAAAAACTATTTTTAATTATATATATTTTCCATACTTGGGTTGAAGTTTTGAAGTTTTAGGAAAACAAACCTTTTTATTTTATTTTTAAAAATTATTTAATAAACAGGTTTCTTTCAACAGTAGTGAACTACAACAACAAAAATTCTTTTTGTATTATTTTAATTATCCAAGATATTAAGATATTATATAAAATATTTATTATTTTTAAATATATTTATTTTCCATACTTGAGTTGATTTATTGAAGTTTTAGAAAAATAAATATTTTTATTTTATTTTGAAAAATTATTTAATTTTGGTTTCTTCCAACAGTAGTGAACTACAACAACAAACATTCATTTTGTATTATTTTAATTATTTAAGTTATTAAGATATAATATAAGATATTATAAAAACTATTTCTAAAAATATTTATTTTTCATACGTGGGTTGATTTATTGAAGTTTTAGGAAAATAAATGTTTTTATTTTATTTTTAAAAATTGTTTAGTAAAAAGGTTTCTTCCAACATAAAAGGTTTAAAAAGGTAAAAAGGTTTCTTTCTTTCAACAGACAACAACAAAAATTTATTTTATACTATTTTAATTATATGAATTGTTGCCAAATACCCATCATCAGTAATCTTGGTAATAGTTCTTGTTTTTAATTATTATACAAAATTTTTGGAGACTGCAAGTACCAGAAATCAAACTCATGCCCTGCCGAATTTGAAGCTCAGAGTCAGCGCACCTTAACCAACTGACGCAAATCCTTATTTGACTTTCATGTTCGCACATTTTTTTGGAGTTCTGTTACTTTGTTGTGAAAGTTTTATTACTAAATTCACTTGCTGTGTTTATATTAGAACGAAATCATAAACCAACTATAGAATAATTTAATTAATTAATTATATTTTCAACTTTTAATTGTTAAATTTCAATACTATCAATACTTTCTTATGTATAGAACCTAAACTAGGAATGTAATACTGAGAAAGTCATGCTTAAATTATTTAATTTTAAATTGCACTTTCCTGCAGAAACTTAACTCACTTATAGACGCAACTTAAAATAAAAATTTCTTTAATTTTTTAAATTAAGCATTTCCTATACTTAATTTCGGATTCTGCATAATTATTATTTTCTCCGTAAGCGAGAAAAATGAAATTGAAATACAAACATAACTGCTGCAATTTAGGTCAAGTTGAGCAGTAAATGTCGCATTTATAATTTTGCGACGACGCAGCATACATCATCCAGCATCCAGCATAGAGCATAACTGCGTACGAAATACTATATAGAATTGACAACCTTGCTACTTGCAGTTCCATTAACAAATACACTAGCAAACACAAAGTATACAGTTGTACACAAACGCACACATACTCAAAAATTCACTTTCATCGCGACAGAGTACTACTTGCAAACACACATACTCGTGCTCATTCAGTTCGTTTCGTATTCACTTATACGCCATTTTGTCATACATTTTATTATGCTGTTTCCTTAATTTTGCTTGTAGAGTGCTCGGCTGCCATGTTTGTCCGCCATGTTGTCTTCCGTTTTAAACGGTACTGTTGCTTATGGAACGCTGTGCCATGAGAAGATATTCATGGATATGATATACGCTTTACGCCGCACCATGCGTTGTGTACTTTATACCGCGTTCATTTTCTTGGTACTTTTGTGTGTCCTTCAAAGTTGCATTTGTTGCAAATACTCACTGCGTCGTCCTTTCAACTTTTAAAGCAGCTGCTTTGCCAAAGTTGTATATAAAACTCACCTTTTAATTAGTAGCAAATGCTGTTATGCGTATTTTGCTTTAAATTGTAAATTTGTTTTGACTGCTATTTCAGGATTTACTTTATAAGACTTTTGTAGAGGATTACGGCTATACAAAATGTTGTTAAAGAAGCGTTAAATTAAAAAATTCAATTTAAACTTATTAAATTGTATTCACTTGAAACTCGTCTGAAGCTAAAATTTACCTAAAAATGCGAGATACTAGATCTATACTATTTTCAATACTAAGAGACATAATAATAAAACACATATAGAAAGATATACACACAATAGCAAGAGTAGCAAGAAAGTTGTAACTTGTAAAAGAGATATATACATAGATGATAGCAAGAATATCTGGAGGAATAAAATAGTCCAATTCACTCCTGATGAGATGATCACTACGGGTTCTGCAATAGTCATAAATTACTAAATTCAAAAATTAAAATAAAATTGCTAATAAACCAAGTTTTAAGATTCTAAGATCATTAGCACCCTCTGACTTGAATTAGATATTAGAATACGTTTACGGCTATATAGAATGTATTTCACGTGCTTATTAGAGTAGTATAGGATATTTCACTGGTGATGATTCAATGGTGTTGTCTTCTAACAAGCACAGGAGTTGCAACACTGAGTTGAATAGAGAATTAAGCAATCATTTTTATATGACTGACAAATACTAGTTCCCATTGACAACTCAAGAGCATCACGATTAAGAGTAATTATCAAGCAATCATTTACAAATGCTTCCCACTGACAACTCAAGAGCATCACGATGAAGAATAATTATTTCCAAGTGATAAAATTGATACTTGTATAATCACTCTCTCTCTATCTCTTTCCCTCTCTCTCTCTCTCTCTCTCACTCTGTCTCTCACTCTCTCGCTTAATTGTATGAAAATTCTGTTACATACTTTCCTTTTTTATATATTTGTATAATATTTTCAATATAAAATAAAAAACGGAAAATGAAAGTTTTTACTTAAAAAACCTAGTTTTTTAATTTAAAGAAAAACATGCTTGGTCGCTGGACCTCATACTTCTATACTTGTTTAGTTGATGTAAACCGTTCTGAAGCGTGAAACCACTCACTAAGAACTATCGAAGTAGATCTACTTGTCCAATTCTTTTTGATTGTGTAAGAGTATAAAAGTTTTTTAAAGCTATGAAAGTTTTGCTTAATTATTTAAAAACATGTCATTAATATTTATACATGGAAAAACAATCCGCACTTAGGATTCCACTTTTGTTGACATTGGGCATAAGACGCTCTAACATATCTAAAGTACTATTAGAATGGTTTAAGTAAAACAGGGTTAATTTTTAACTCAATTCTACTTCAACATATTAATGGCCAATAAACAATTAAAATGATATTTTAAAAATATTAGAAGAATTTCCATGAAAGCGTAAGCTGTGCTGTCAAATATGAAGTTCAAGGCTACAATAATTTAAATTAACAACTATGTATTGCTAAGCGGAGACCTCGAAAAGGATTATTATCCATAACACAAATAGTCAAAATTACTGAAAAGTATATTTATATGCTTAGACAAATCAATATCATGCAATATAGATATGTCTTAATATCCTGAATTGTATTTTGGCAGTCACTATAGGTAATATTCACAAGCTATGTTTTGAATAATGGCTTGAATAAATTGACAGTCCCCACAAGTCCGGTCTGAGTCCGGCACCAAACTAAATACTTAATTTGTATTTTCAAAGTGTTATAGAAACTCGTTTCAGAGGTAACTAATTCTCGTCATATGAATTAATACAAAATTCGCCGTATATATAAACCTTTTGAAAAATACTCGTATAATGCAATAGACTACTTAAAAGAATCAAGGAAGCTGTAAGAAAGTGGATTACGTTAAGAGAAATGTATGTTCCATTCATACATTTTCTTGTTCTTTTTTCGTTTTGGTTTAGAATTTTTTGAAAACTTTAAAATTTTGAATAAACCTGAAATGTATGCCACTTAATGTCTAAAAATCAATTAAATTGAATTAATTTAATTTAATTGTTTTTATGTGATACCTTTTGCTCAAAAAGTACCTGGATTTTGTAAATAAAACACATAAATTTAAATTATGTATCAAATTTATTTTTTTTCTTTCAAAATATGCTCCTTCTGAAGCGATACATATATGCCAACGCTTACTCCAATCTTCCATACATTTTTCGTAGGCCGGTGAAGGTATGGCTTTTAGTTCTTTCACCGAATTCTCTTTACCGATTCAATCGACTCAAAACGCTTACCACGAAGGGGCAATTTGAGTTTCGGGAACTGGAAAAAATCACACGGATCCAGATCTGTCGAATATGGTGTCTGAGCGATGACAGTGGTGCCGTGTTTGGTCAAAAAATCGTGTACAACAAGAGTTTTCCATAGTAAAAATCGCTTAAAGCACTTGAGGTAGTCTCACATTAACAGCTGCTGTAAACAAACTAATTGACAGATGGCGCTCAAATTTGTACCATATGTCAAGAAATGGTGTACCAACATAACAAAAAAAAAATTTTTTCACAAAGATCTATTACTTAAGGAGTAGTTAACAAACAACGAAATCCGGATACTTTTTGAGTAGGGGGTATATTTTAAAATAATGGTATGGGTACTATTTCAACAAATAAGTGTAAATTATTAAATAGATTTCACAATAACACAGAATACAACAGAATATAAACAATTTATATTAATAAACATTAAACCCTATGGTTTTTTCCTCTTTCTTTCTTCTTACTTTTATAGTATTTGATTTAATTTCTTAACAAACTCTTAAAAATAATTACAACTGTAACTTATCTGTGTAAATTTAATTAAATTAACACAAGTAGCAAATGTTGTCACATTGGTTCAAGTATCAACGCTAAGGTTATTTTACGAGTAAAACTCATCCACTCAACTGCATTATCCTTTTTCACACACTAAACTTGGACTATTTAAAGTGTTAAACTTAAAACATTTACCAACTAAACATTTACAAGTAATTTTAAATGAACTGCAGGACTTTTCCTCTTTTCCAAACAGCTCAATTTTTTAAAGCTCGACTATTCTATGCTTTGGTTTAATATTCTCAAGAAACCACAGGCCATAAAAACTATTTAGCAGCAACATTTAAAGGCAAAGGATACCGAGGACTAACTCATACATATACATATAAACTATATGTATGTATATAAACTAAGTTGTTAATGACAATTACTAACACAAACCACTGCAGATGTGTGTGTAAACACTAGTGTGCGTTTGTGAATTTCACTTAGTTTTATGATGAAGGTTAGTGCGGCTTAAAGCACACAATTAAACATGAAAACTTTTTATAATTTTAATGATGCCACACTTTCCTTTTTCACAAGTGAATTTGAAAGATTTCTTTTGATGAAGTTTAGTTAAGCAAGATTCTCAAAGTACAAAAACAAACCAAATCCTTGTATAGCACTTAAAATGCTTGAAATAGTTTTCTATTTTCAAAGCAACAATAAAAACTTTCCTTTTAAATCTATAAACTGCAAGATTACACTCAAGCAGTTTTTAGTGGATTTTCAGGTCTTGCTGAGGGAAACCATTAAAAATATTTAAAGTAATAAAATGTTAGTATGCCATTTGCAGAGATTTAATATTTTGCAAAAAGGTATATAATTTAAATAAATTTTATATATATTATTTGGAATGACCACTTAAGTTTCTCCAAATACCCATGTGCTATCATTTTAAATAATTTAGTAAAATGTTAAAGATGAGGTTACTTTGGACCTGACTTTATCAGAGTTATTTTTTTTTTGTCTATATGTTGGATATATGTTGGTTTCGGTGCAATTCGGTGGTTTCAATATTCTTTTAACCAATGAAATAACTTAAAAAGTGACAATAATCATCTTCAGTATAATGAAATGTGTAACATTATTCAAAAGTACATAAAGTGTGATGAGTAGATAATTTGATGAAGTTTTGATGGAAAATCATTTTTTCATGATAAAAGACTCACTTTTGACTACAGTCGATTTATATTTCAGTTTATTTTTTTATATTTGTGGTATAAAACGATGTTCCTTTCTAACATATTAAACAATATAAAGGTATGATTGGTAGGATATTATCCAGTAAACATAATATATTACGTTATTAGTGTGTTAGAAGATGAAATCACAAAAAATAAGATTCAGAAACTGAAGACGAACTACCTTTCTTGATAATATCACATTAATCATAAGTTACATATGTTGAATTGCTCCAGTTATTTTTGATTTTATTACTCATTTAGCATTTTCATTACGTAGGATACCCAGCTACTAGTATAATGAAACGTATTCTGTTTCCGCAATGCAGAAACAAATCGTTTATCAGGAAACCCTAGAAATGTTTAGATAAGCTTTGATATGATTATTTTGCCTCAAAAGAAACTTACATTGATGGATACAGTCGATTCTT
Organism: Teleopsis dalmanni; assembly: GCF_002237135.1. NCBI lineage: Eukaryota > Metazoa > Arthropoda > Insecta > Diptera > Diopsidae > Teleopsis > Teleopsis dalmanni. The sequence goes on from NC_051846.1 coordinate 34,164,273, forward strand.
ACAAAGTTATATTCTGTAAACTTTTAATTTTATAATTTATATTAAACTTTTAAACAAAAAATAATATCATCACTGTAGATACATAAAAATTAAATTATTAAATATGGTAATAGATTTCCTCTAAAATAATATGGAATATATATATACCTATAACTATTTCAACTAGAGAGAAAGAGGGTAGAGAAAGAGGGTCAGAGAGAAACAGACAGAGAGAAAAAGAGATAGCTAAAGACACGGTTGCCACTTGAAAATATTTTCCTGTACCAAAATTGGTTTAAAAAGGTACCATTTCTGTAAAAAAAGGTACAAAATTTTTTTGGACCTTTTTGTTTTTTCGTTCTGTGTTTTTCATAGTGTTAAAAATGAACAAAATATAAAATAGTGCAAAGTTGCATTTATAAAAAAAAATAATTGGAAATATCCACAATAAAGTTGGGTCGTCAAAAATGTACCATTTTTTGAACATGAGTACCAAACGAAAAAATAAGTACCAATTTTGGTACTAAAGTACCATAAGTGGCAACCGTGGGCGAGAGTGAAAGATGGAAAGCGAAAAATAACAGATAGAGAGCGAAAAAGACAGAAAGAGACAGACAGGGAGAGAGACAGACAGAGAAAGAAACAAACAGACAGACAGAAAGGGAGAGACAGACAAAGGGAGAGAGACAGACAGAGTAAGAAAGACAGACATAGAAGAAGAGAGACCAATATAGAGAGCGAAAAAGACAGAGAGAAACAGCAAAGAGAGAGAGAGACAGACAGAGAGGGAAACACCAAACTGACACCCTTTGTCAAAATAATACATAAGATATATAAACGTATAAACATACTGCTTCCCTAGTCAATATAAAAATAACATACTGAACAGTTTTAACTACTTTTAACATAATTAAATAATTAAAAACTCAAAGTTTTTAAATTTTCTTGGTTTTTGTCTCACTAAAAGTTAATATGACCTGGGAAAAATAGAGGATTGGTCCAAAATAGATCAATGAAACTATTCTAAAAATTCAAAATTTAAAGAGTTTAGTTTCGCATTCCATTATACCTATATTAAATAAACGTCAGTGAGTTTTATTTAAACATTTAATTTTTTTTTTTTGATTTAATTTAATAAATAAAATTGTTGCATCTATTTAATAGAATATCAACAAAACATAAACCATTTAAATTTAATTACTTATTATTCAATGCAGTTCAAAAGATATATAATATTAGATTTAAATTTTTAGAAATTTTATCATGAGTTAATATTACTAAATATATATATAAGATATTCATTTACAAACTTAAATTAAACCCTAATTTATATATGATATATCAAAGACGCATAAATCATATAAAAATTCAATTCCTCATTATTCATTAGAGTTTAAGATGATATACCTATAATATTGGATTCAATGTTTTACATTTTTAACTATGAACTCATATTACTATTATAAGATATTATATTACAAACTTAAGTTATATATACCTAAATTTATAACTGAAATTATCATATTTTATACATTATGAGTTGGTAATTACCTTGTCAGAGGGCTTAAACTAAACTTCAACATATTGTAACTATGCACATCCCATTTCTCTTCTAATCGCTTAGTAAAACTTTACCTGAAAGCATTTAACATACTCATAAATCATTTTATCTTTATTCTACTTATTCTACTACGTTTTGTATGTATAAATTACTTATAGCCAACTTGGTGTACAAATCTAAGAAGAATAAAGATGCCATGAATTTATGAATGCATAAAGCACTATTAAAAATTTTGCGATGGTTGAGATAGTAATGAAATTTCAAAAACGAAAAAGATAAAAATGCCAGAAATGTGCACAAAGCAATTACAATTTAAGTCCCGAAAAGTAGCATGGATTAGGAGCATAAATCTTGAAGGCGTACGTCGTAATAAAAGACACGAGAAAGCATATTCCCACCTAAATTATGGCAAAACAATTTCCATAAACCACATACCGGTCGGTACACTGGCAATCTACTACCAAAGGAAACGTACCAAAAAAGTGGCAATATGAAAAATAAGTTTTACCGTGCCGAGCTGAACTGAGCTGCGCTGAGCTGAACTGAACTGAGCTGAGCTGAGCTGAGCTGGGCCAGGCGAAACCAAACAAACTCTTATCATACCTCGATCAAATTAAAATAATTGTGCTTAAGCACCTGATATTACGCTACATTGTTTCTTTTTGGCGAATATTTTCTTAACTAAATTTTTTCACCTTTACAATTTTTTGAATTTTAATTTTTACTTTGGTTTACTTTGCAAAACGTGAGTTTTGGCTGAATTATGCTGCTGTTCGCATTCCTAATGGTTGGCACTGGCGCGGGTACTGGTACTGGTGCTGCCTCCTCCTAGTCAAGCTTCGGTTTGTCGGTTCATGCCACTAACCGTGGGCAATCGTTGTTGTGCCTTATCTAGAATTTGTGGCGCAACTTGCACTTTGTCTTCTCTTTTAGTTTTTTCTAACGAATTTACTTAATTAAATTTTTATATTTATTTGTTAAATAAAAAAAAAATTTTTTTTAACAATTGTTTGCCCAAAAAACTATGCCGTTAATGAAATATTTGTAAAAGAATTTAAAATGAGAAAAAATGAAGGTTAAAAAATAATTTTGCACTTTATTTAATACAAATGTAAATATTTTTATTATTTTTTCATGCTTTTCCTCTAAAGTTCCTATAAGTTAATACTGCAGAAATGCTGCTAAGCTTAGCTCCGCTGCTTTTGTAATCCTCCAAAAAGTACTTCCAATTCGATAAACTGCAGCCGTAATGACGGTTTATGTTCTTCGAGTATCTCAGGGCTTAACGTTCTGACAACTGTGACAATGACGACAAAACCAACAAAAGCAACAACAACAACAACAACAAATCGTTTAAATACTGTTGCTTACCTAACATTTGTTAAAACAATTTTCAGCAATTTATTTTTACAACAGCAACACAAACGCCCACTTCGCTAACAAACAACCACGCCTTGCATTTCCAAACATTTTTCCCTATCATTATTTTGAATTTTTCTTTGTTTTCGATTACAATGCGCATCCTTCTTATTAGGTTTTACTATTTTGTAAAATTTTTCAAATTTGTATACATTCAACAAAATGCCAAGAAACCAAATAAATAAAATAAAATATAAATAAAATTCTCTTATTTTTATTTTTATTTTTATATCCTGCAGAGTACAGAATCTTGATTCGATTGTACGTGTCGCGGACCGTGATCTGCCGGTTGTGAACACAAGAGGAGATGTCCTTTTCAACTCATGGAAGGGCATTTTTAATGGCCAAGGAGGCTTCTTCTCACAAGCGCCGCGTATTTACAGCTTCAGCGGTAAAAATGTCTTAACGGATCCACTGTGGTAAGTTCTTTTTAATAATTGTACTCGTACTTAATTTTTTTTTTACAATACCTTTCTCTACTCTAAGTATATACAATACATAATTCGTTGCTGTCGGATATACAAGCGATATTCGTAAATATTTTTAAACAAAACAGTTTAGTACAGAATGAGAATGAGAGAAAAGATACGCATACAATAAGCAATATTAAATATAATTTCGGCTATTAAATTTATACGACATTCATTTATGATATTAATGTCGACAGCTTTAATGACAGAATAGACGTGCTTACGTATTATGTCCTTGGTATTTATTATTCCAGTGTAATTGTATATTTTAATGACTTTTATTACAATAAGTTTTCAATTAGTGAAATAATACAGTTTATTTGAATGCTCTTTTATGGATGTTAATGGTTTTTATGAAGGCCCAGCAGATTTCATTGAGTTGTGCGTTAAGTCTTTAATTTTTAAATCAAATGTTTTTATTTTTTAAACCGTAAAATATGACAAAAACAATTTTTTTATATATAATTATATCTTTTTTTTGCTAACTATACAATTGTAACGAGTATAACCAAATATTAATCATTAGTGATCTTTCTAAATATTCGTTATACATACCTTAATAATTTTTATGACACATAAATTATATATAATGTATATAAATATAGTACTTATTTATATATTATAAATTTATATGCATAAATAAAGAATCTGTATCAAGACTTAGTATACTTACGTAGGTAAACTGTAGATTCTGTGAAGAGATTGAGGAGTCGGCCACACATGTGCTGTTAGAATGCCCTGCGCTATTGCACATACGGAATAGGCTCCTGGGAATGTATATTCTTACGGAAAAGGCAATAAAAGTCTGTAAAGTAGATTCTACCATACTTTTAATTGACGCAACATGGCTTAGAGACCTACTCTAAACCTAAAGAGTCTGTAAATAATTTTTATACTACAAGTGCGGTATAGTTTCATAACTGTCCCTAAAGTGATATTTAATTTAATTCTTTCATTTTGTATATGACAGTATATAATTTCGAAAACTTTATATCGAGTTTTATGTGTACTATATATATTAATATAATAATATTTCACAAATTAAAAGAAATGAACTGTAATTGTTATGGTTCAACAAATAAATAAATCTGAAACATCGTATCGTTCAAACAGCTTATCAACCATATTAGCTAATTATATATAACTTGGAAAAATAAATTCAAATATACTTGAAACGAAGTACGGTTCAAGCAGTCTAGGTATAAAGCATTTTTGCTAAGTTATATATAAAAATAATTTCAAATTAAACTTAAAATTTGTATCCTCCATTCAGCCTAGCAATCTTCTTTGCTATATTATCTATAAAAATAGTTCCAAATAAACTGGAAACATCATATCGTCCAACCAACTTATCAAATATATTTGCTAAATTACCTAAAAAATAACTCCAAATTTACTAATTTATTTCAGAAGTTTAAGTTTTATGATTTGCTCTATAAGCCTATCTGCATTTATTTATTTAAATAGTTTATGCCCAAAGTACGATTAAACTACGTTCTCTCGCTATAGTAGTTGACGACTTTTAGTTTAGTTTAATTGTGTGATACACAGTAGCTAGTGATTATAGCTTAATCGTCCGCAGTACGTTTAGTATAATCTGCTTAACAGGATACTATACATTTCTAAGTACTGTGATCAGCATATTTACTTACTTACTGAATTGGCTATAACTCCCAGTCACTTTCGACCTGATGTAACACTGCTCTTCAGTCCTGCACATCAAATGCGGTTAATGCGGCTCCCTCAACGTGGTCTATTCATCGAAGACACGGTCAACCACATTCTCCAAGTATCCCTTCAAACACCTTTTTCAGTGAAGAAATGTCATTCAATCTAACAATATGACCAAAACAATGAAACTACAGCATATTAATGCGCTTAATTATGTCGATATGTGGTTGAAAGCTTTAACCACAGCTCGTAATCCCTTCGGATGCTGTGGTCATCTCAAATTCATACAGGAACAAAAATTTTACGAAGCACGTAGCCAGCTACTGTAATTTAATCGTTATCTATTGAGCAACGATAGAATTGTAAAATTTTAAAATTTTAAAAGACATTTAAATAAATAAATAAATTTTAGTCTAATCTTGCTACTCTAGAAAAATATCTAGAGTGTTATAAATTAATCTCGAGTGTTAAACATTTTGCTCCAAATTTACCAATCGAAAATGAAAATTGCGCTAAAAGTGCATTAAGGCCGAGTAAATTGATGGTAAAATGAGGGAAATAGTAAATTATGTCGGTATGGCAGCGAATATTGGTATTTATCAGAATTTCGAGTAGGGTAAATTAGATAAAATTTTATAAGATGTTTAAAAAATAAATAAATAAATTTTGAAAACATTTAACCGAAAATAATAAATAAGTGCAATAAATAAATAAATAAATAAATATTTATTTAAATGTAGTGCAAAAAATCCCTAGTTAATTTCAATTTACTTAACCACAATTTACCTATTTACTTGAACTCGCAAACGGTCCAAACAAGCATTTCGTTTGAAAAAATTACCCCAGTTTTACGAATCGAAAATGCCATTATATGATTTAACAGATTTACTAGGATTTGATTCGATGTGTGTATTTGTGAAAAATGTAAATGTTTGCTATTTACTAATTACTATTATTTACACTTAAAATGTTCGATTGTACAACAAAATATGACAGATCCAGAGTAAATCTATAATGAATTCAGATTGGTTCCAGATTTTCCAATCGAAAACCCCATAACTTATAGGTGATTAAACTAAGCGAGAAATATTTAACAAAATATATGTTTGCATATCATCATATTTATCATCATATTTTTCCTTATATCAAATAAATTCCTTAGATTATTTTATTATAAAAGGGGAACCCATTTTATGTGATTTTGATGGAATTGATTTTCATGCCATTCATAATTGGAACATGGAGTGGTAATTACTCTTCATGTTATTCCCTAACATCTGTAACAAAATAATTATTTGTGTGTATTTTTTTTTAATAATTTTTATTTTATACTTTTTCTGTATTTATAGTCCTTTGCACTCTAATGCCTTTGAGTTCATTCATTTGCATATAATTTTTTTTTTTTTTAATTTTTTTAAAATGTTTATATTATGAATTAAATAAACATAAATGCTTTTTAATGCATCTAATCCCATTAACTGCTTAAATAACTTCAAATCAAGCAGAAATTTAAAAATTATTCTTGAATTCAATTAAATTTAATTTATGATATTTCTGAAATGAAATATTTTAATGCCTACAAAATGTTGTTTCTGTATTGAATTTTACACCATTTTAAGCGCGCAAATCGAATATAGTATCTATCTATAGTATCTTTATATGTGTAACTGTGTAGTATCTATGAAATTCGTAATTGATTGTATAAAAACTCGTTTATATCAATTTTACACGCATTTTATACGCATTTTATACGCATGCCTTCATCATTTATATACCGCCTTTGAGTTCGAAATGATTGAACGCGATAAAGTAAATACCACAAAAACTTAATTTTAAAAATATTGTATAACAGCATTTCAATCATTTTAAATGAGCTCCACTGCTTCCTTTTTATTGGAGATTTACTCGTACTCATACTCGTACTCGTACCCGTACTCTCTCTGCGCATTTATTCATTCAATTATGAATTTAAATCCAATAACTTTCCTTACCTGACCCCAATCGATGTTGTGCAGGATGTGTGCATATTTAAATTAAATTCTTTAATTGTTTGTTGTAAATTTAAAATTTAATTTATTTTATTTCACACACTCGACACTGGCAGCAATTTGTATCAAATTTAAAGCTCATGTTCACATGCTCAAATGCCCAGTACATCCTGCCCAGTACGGATGTACTCTGGAAGGCACACTGTTAAACCCAACATTTGTAGATTTATATTTCAATTATATTTTGAATTAGAGATAAACAATTTGTACACAATCAATTTGAAGTTGAAATTTCCAAATGTCACTTACACTTCAGAACAATTTAAAGTCTATTTACATGAGTAAACCTCTTGGGTATTATTTCATACTGTAATATACAGTACATATACGTATTATTTCCACATACTTCAAGTTTACGTAAATATTTATAAAATATTTATTTATATACATATAGATATATATTGATATATGAAAGAATTATAAACTGCACTTTTAAAATAAAGTTTTATGTATTTAATCTTTATGCATTTTAAAATCATTTTTGTCATTTATAAGATTTTATATGTTATTTTTTTGCATAAATTTAAATTTTTATACCATTTACACTATAAAGTATTAGGTATACATACATATATACTTTCCTGAATATATTTGTGCTGCAGTAATGGAGAAAAGAAAGGCCACATACCACATAAATCTAATCGGTACAATGAACCAAATAGATTAAAAGATATATTTTATATGATATGTTTATATGTCCTTCCGTACATTTGTCTATTTATTGGACAACAATAGTATCTTTTAGTTAAAAAATATACTAATAAAAATCAATTAATTAGTTTTTTAATAATAATGAAACAATTGATGGGTTCTTATTTTGCAAATGATTTTCTTATTGTTGTAGGAATCTTTTTTTTAAGGAGGGAAGATAAGGAAGATACAACTCTTACTCTGGTTTTTTTTTTTATTTTGAATTGAAGTCATACGTAAAAACAATATACATAAATTATAATTTTAATATAATAATAATAATAATAATAATAATAATAATAATAATAATAAGCCTTGCTCGGCGTCAATGAATTCGAGCAGCCTCTTACGCTGTGCATAAGCTATCCATAAGTCGCTTCCGCAACGCTACATCTTTTATATTAGTAATGTTGTTTATTCTTCTTCCTAGGGGCTTTAAAACGGTATTTATTTCATGTAACGTTGACCTTCTCCATATTGTTTTTGGACGACCTCTTCCTTTGCTACCTTGCGGGTCGTATTCCAACGCCTGTTGAGAAAGCCTTTCGAAGTGTATGCCCGATTCAACCAAATTTTCTTTTGCGAATAGTATTGGTTCCCTTTTGTGTAAAGCATTTTTTTATTGTCGTTGGGATATTTTTTTGAAAAAACTGTATATATCTTACACAGTTTTTTTTTTTCAAACTAAAGTTGAGGTACTTGCAATATGTAATAACAAAAAAAACAATTACGAATTGTTTTTCAAAATTTTTGTACCAGGAAAAAATACTTTTATATCTAACTTTTACCGATTCTTAGCCTTCCACCTCTGATATGAATTTAAATCTAATATCAAACTCACGCCATATTTGAACTGCTTACTTAGTAAATAACTTAAGTAACTTTAAGCTTCTGTCGTTTCCATTGACATAAGTTTCTTATTGCATGTGAAAGAGCTTTTATGTGTCAGAAAGTTGATGAAAAGTTCTAAGCTTCTGTTTTTTTAAATAAAACTTCACTCAATTATATATCACACAAAAAATTAAATATAAAATTGATATATTAAATCATTCAAATAAATATTTTACATATCCATCACATATTCAATTAATAAAAACAAGGATTTTATTAAAAACTTACTTCCTCAGTGCGTTCAGCTCTTGTTTGTTTACATTTTTTGTTTACAATTTTGTTAATTTCCCTGATGTGAAATTTATGTTTAAGGGTTACATTCGACAGTTTTGACCTAATTTTCCTTACTTTATTTTTAAGTAAGTTAAAAAACACGTTAGCTTATTGTATGGTTAAAGAATTTTACTTAGTAAGTTACACTTACTAAGTAAGTAGTGAAAACATATTATTATTATACACACATTTATGACCTGTGTAAATTAAATAACTAATGTTAGTTTGAAATTATCGAGTATTTTATAATTAAAAGTTTTCTAGAAGTAACATTTTTTTAATAACATGTCTTATATCTATAAACTTAATCCAATAATAATTCTATAATACAGATTCAAATATGTTAAAATATTAGTTAAGTAAGAGTTAACTAAGTTAACTCTTAGTCAAGTAATGAAAAAAAAAAACTTAAAGAATGTAACATACTACAACAACATCATTGGACTTATCGCCTATATATTGATAGTACGCCACTACCAATACCATACAAGGTATTGACATTATAATTCTCATTCAGTTTGTTTGGATATTTTTATAAAGAATATATGTGACTTTATTTTAAGGGTATAAAGTTTAATATTATTTGTACAATATAGACTTGTTCTTCAGTTTCCATTAATCCGTTCGTTTATATCACATGACGCGGAACAAAGAAAAAAACTATTTCTTCTGATTATTTACTTTAACTATTTCAGAAACTTGGATAAAAAGCCTGAATACTTGAATTTAAATTTGAATATAAAAAAAATTTAACAACTTAAGAAGCTAATCAAATAAATTTTTTACTAAATTAAACCATTCTATTAAAATTGAATAAAATTAGTAATTTTGTTAAAAGTAATTAAAATTTCTATTTGAAATTTGCTGGTGTTAAAATTATCACTCAACTCTTTGTACTACGCCAAGCTAATCCTTTCAAAAGTCATAAACTTAATCAAAATTAAATTTTCACGTCATAAACTCATTTTAAGAGCTTTAATTTAACTTTCGTAATAAAACTTAGAATTAAAAATAAAAACTTTCACTAAAAGTGGATGTTGTTTACTTTTAATTTATTAAATATACAAGCAGTTTTTTTAAGTTAAAAAGATTAAACAAATTAATAAACTGGAATAGTGAATATTAAGGCAAAGTGGAGTTTTACATTATGTATATTTAGATATAAAAATGTTTTTACTTAACATAAAATAAATAATCTGTAATATGAATGCAGAATATTTTCATGTTAAACGCAAAGATTTTGGAAGATGATGCCCTGTGTTTATAATTGAAACCAGATCGCATGGAATATGGATTTATCTTTGAAATCCGTTGAAGTACTTAAACTGAATTAACTGAAAAACAAACTTATTAATTTATAAGCCAGATTTAAAATTAAGATACTGAACATCACCTAATGGAAGATTTTTTAGTTTTTGTCAGGGAAGATATATATCTATTAAATAAAATTCATTTTTAAAGAGGCATTTTATTTAATGCACAGAAATTTCTTAACACTACATTATATATAAACTCTATCGCACAATCAAGCTGCTTTAAAGCCCTTGAGTTAAGTCCAATTTACATCTGGAACAGTTTTTGATTGTTACACATCTCTAAATGAAATATCAATGCAGTTCAATATATCTGTAATCTGCATTCCTGGTGATGGGGATATTTTCGGTAATTATATTACCGAAAATTTATTATATTTTCTGCATTCCTGGTGATGGGGATATTTTCGGTAATTGCAAAGCCAGACTGGGTCGATCATGAAACCACTCGACACACCTAAATAATATGTGCTTAATGCAGACATCATGCAAATTACCAATGAGTTCTTTCTGTGCCGAACTTTTTAATAAAGGATGGAAAAATTTAACGATATATAGGCATGTCTATGCAATTTGGCCACGTTTCATTAAAAGGATACACTCATTGAGATATCCCATAAAGATATCAGTTTTGTGATAGGTTTCTGTGAGTAACCCTATCACAAAACTCATTGTAGATTAGGTAACCATGATAGAAAATGGAATTTCCCTTTCAATTATGGCTGTTATAGTTGTGGAGAGAACAATGAAAGTGCCTTCCATCTACTTTGCTTTTGTGCAACACATGCACGGTGTCAATTTACCACTTTAAGGGCTTTATTTTCTAAGAATAATGGTCAACTGCAAGAATTCTGTTTAAATAGTATTATAAGCTATTTTTCAAAGCTTCGTTACACAATGGATCTATCAACCTGAGTGGATCCCTTGGGGTTCCCAGAATAACCCACCTAAGCCTACATTTAGATAGTTTTGAGGTCTGACATTTTCATGATGAAACAAAACTTGTTTTCTGTTGATCAATCCAGATCGGTTATTCATGATTGTTTCTCTCTAGCAGTCAACGACCAAACTAACCGTATCAATGGCTAGAGCAGCCATTGAAATTATACCCTTTCAATCTTATCACAATCTTAACATAAGCTTATTTCCAGTCAATACACGTTTTCAAATCGTTTGTGGAGAGTCAGCGGGTTGATCATGATCACTTGCATTGGATGTTCTCGTATTTAATCCACTTAACGTTCACTTAAAAAATGGCACAATTTTGTTTCATTCCAGCATCATTTCACTGATAATAGTTCAATAAATCAAATTTTTTTGTATTGATTTAAGTGGTACCTAAAAATTGCGCTTTTTTGTGTTACCTCGTCTGTTTAAATAATTCCAAACTATTATATGGTTGATGTTAAGCATCTCCACTGTCTTCTGACATCTTGCGTGTCAGTCCTGTTCTCAATTTTATCAGTCAAATTTAATTTAGTCAAATTTAATATTATTATATGAAATGACACATTTTAAGCACGTATGCAGTTAACATAATCGGAATAGTATTATCAGATATATGAGTACCAACGCATTCTGGTGTCAAAAAGTAACTGATTCTTACCAATACCAATATATACATTTAAATATATTGAGTAAATAATTAAATTGATTTTTAATATCCGTTTTATTAAAATTAATTAATTTCTAAATATAAACTATTGTCTTCATTAAAGAGATATTAATCGAACAGTCGTGCATTTACAACAACAAAAAATATTATTAATATATTTATTTATTTTTATTTTTTGTGTATTATTTTTAATTAATTGTATTGTATTTTTGGCTGACCATACAGCTATTTCGAGTGTTACTAAATACCCACCAGCATTGTTCTTGCAATTATTTCTTATATATAAATAACAAAGTTTGTGTTTATATATATTTATATTATAGGAAAATGGAAAACTATATTATGGAAGCATATACAATTCTATTAATTAAAAAACTTTATTTACAAATTTATTCAGTACTCAGTAACATACCAATTTATTATCAGAAGATTCAAGAGTTTATTTTCATAAAGTCGTTCACACCTCAGTGCATCTCATATTCTCTCCTTTAATTAACAAAATTTTGCACTAAAAGTTAAGCTCAAATTCAGATAGCTCGACTGCATTTCGCGAAAAATAATTTTATGCACTTTTATTCATAAACTGATTTAAATAAAAACAATATTTAAAACGACAGCCAGTTCTGCATATAACAAAAAAAAAATTGTATTTACAAAAAAAAAGTTGAAAAAAAAATATTAGCAAAAACAAACAAACATTTATGAAGAGATTTTAAATGTGAAACAACTTTTGTGTAATTTTGCTAATGACCGTAAGCATCAAATGGCAGAAAGGCAGCCTCCATAGCCTCCACAGCATCCACAGCCTCCACAGCATCCACAGCCTCCATAGCCTCCACAGCCTCCATAGCATCCATAGCGTGCATAGCCTGCACAGTCCAACTTGCAACCTTCAATGTGGCCATATTTTTGTTGGCCTTTAGTACCGCTTCCGGTTCCGTTCTATGCCTGCTAGCAAACAGTTTATACTGCTGCTACCGTTGCTTCGTTAAAAATTTTGTACTAAAAGTCGTTTGAGTTTTTTTTTGTTCTATTATTTAATTTTTTGTTATTTTTTTTTTAATTTTATTTTATTTTTTCATTTAATTTTTTTTTTTTTTGATGCTTTGTTAGTGTTGATATTGTTGTTGTTCCATAAAATTGTTGACATTGAAAGTTTGCACGTTAATTACTTTTAAAATTAATTTGTTTTATTTTTTTATTCTAGATTTTCCGAGCTTGTGTATCTTTTAATATTGTTGCTTTCTTGATTGCATGGCCATGATAGTTGGCAACATAGTTTTCCCGTTCGTCTGTCTACAAGCCTTCGAAGTTCCTCTCCAGACTGAATTGTTTATTTGTTTTAGTTAACTTGTACTCTCAAGCACTCATGTCAGTTAGTCTTCAGTTAGTCCTCCTTGTTACTTACTGTAATTTACTAACTGCATAGAAACGTTTGTGTATGATAAAAAATAAAATTGAATAAATTCCGAATAAAATAAAACAAATAGATAAAAATCAAGAATAAAACTAAAAAATTCATTTCATGCAAGAGTGCTAAATAGACGAAATATTTGCTTAACTGATTGTCATGCTTGACTTCAGACTCTTTTGATTGTTGCTTGACCATTCAAGAAACAGCTTGGCAGTTTTCTATTAAAATGAAGTTTTGCAACTCTAAGACAAATAAACTAATGTTGAAATATTCATTAAAATGATTAAAAAGATTTCTTAGAACAAAACTTATGGTCTGTCGTCTAACATCAGGTCAAGCGATGAATATAGTGGTAATGTAAGTGCAACTAAAAGCCTTACTTGTATGCTGTATATGTAGTTGCAAGTCAGTTAATTAGTTAGCTGGAGTAGAAGTGGAAGAAATAACGTATCCTCTTCCATAACCTGAGAAAGCTATTTTAGTCTCTCAGGTCCTCGTAATAATGGATAGAATAATAGACAAGTTGAAACCAGCCTGTAGCATTGATATGCTAAATGTTGTTGTAAACTATTTCATTAAAAATATTTGAGTTTAAGTCTCGCATTTACTTTAATCGAATGTTATGAATACAGTAAGACCCCGCTTAACGCGTAGGATACGTTCCATCAAAACAGAGCGTAATGCGAAACAGCGCTAAACGAGACTATCTTAACATGTAAATAATGGAGTTAGGGGAAGATTAAGAGAAAATTGCTTATGCATTAAATTTAATAATTATGTTTTTTTTTTAATAATAATAAAAACAAATATTCATTTTTTTAAAAAAACAGAAACAATGTAAACGAATATATATACAAACAAATAAAATTCTCAGTCAGATCATTCAGTCTATTCTGTGTTTCCAATTTTCTGCCTTTTGCGTTCTATAAGAAGTTGTTGATAAGTGGATATAGCATTTATAACACCCCGTCTTGATTTTGAACTCCTGTCGACATTTTGGATCATTTTAAACAAATTCATAATTTCAGTTGTAGTGGTCAAACTCTTTTTACAGGCGCCTTATTTTTGCTCTCCTTCGAAATCACTACTGTCAATATTTTCCACATTTACCTCATATAAACCGGCTTGTTTCGCTAAGTCCACTATTTCATCCATATCAAGAGAGCGTCCAATATATTCGCTCTTTCTTTAATCTGGATATGATTGGACATATAAAGTGTAATTTTATTCGATATATGTATATATGAGATATTTATATGTCTACTAAACTATCACAAAAATGTTAGATTTCTCTAAAAATGTTCGATTGGGCAACAAAATTTGACAGATAAAGAGTTAATCTAGATTGATTGATCCAGATTTACCACTCAAAAAAGCCATTGGTTGATGCAAATATAAATTCTTAAATATGCTGAATAGTTTTAACTATTGTAACTTTTAATATTTATATAATATAATATTACTTTTTAAAGAAATTTTTTATTGAATTGTTTTAAATTATATTTTATATTATGTTTATTATACTTTTATATGAATTTAAATTTTATTTTTATTAAATTACTATAAAAAAGAGTATCAAAACGATTATCTGCGCTGACGTAAGACCCACAAATTCTGGTTTAGAAAGCCAACCTTTAATCACTGCGCTATTTTTATATCTTTCATTGATATTCAATTTTGGAACAAAAATACAGTATACATATAGACGTGAAAAATTTATTGCTATAGAGTAGTATTGCCAACAAGCTGAAACCCATTATTGCTGTAGGCCGAATATTTCCTAGTTTCCAATTCAAATTTCGAAGTCATATTTCAAAGACTGATCAAAAGCTTTCGATACTGTGTGTATTGACGGATTGATACTCAAGCCCAGTCAACCTGGCTTCCGTACTCCAATTTGTAGTTCGTTTTTCAATTCTTAACCAACACATCCTACCAAGTTTAGGTTGGTTTTCAAATGTCTAAAATCATATCTGTTACTACTGGAGCCCTGGACGGTTCCATTTTAGGCTTCTTGCTATTATTTCTACGTCGCATATCACTGTCCCTCCCCGTGATGTTAAATAATTTTGCACTACCGATGATTGCATGATCTATATATCTATATATATATAGTTTTAATTGTATTATATAAAATAAGAACTGTTCATATTTGTTTTGACAGAATAGTTCTGTTATCTTTAACTCATATAATATCTTTATTGTTTTTAAAAGTTTCCATATCTTTGGGTAAGATCATGAAAGAATTTTTTTTTTTTTTTTTTTTTTTT